>NC_051122.1:7532610-7655396 GCF_014839805.1 Manduca sexta
GCACGCTTGAAGTCAACCATGTCTGGACGATCTAATGTTAAAAATATCGTATTGGAAAAATTCATACCGAGTGTCACTCGATCTAAAAATGGAATCTAGGACGGTGAATTCCACACTTCATAATATATACCACTATTCCAAGAGGAGAGAGACTTCCCCGCCCTCACACCCACCACTACAACTCCTGTAAGCCAGGATCCGCAGTGGCACGTATTTTATGACACCGAGGGGTGAAGCGCGGTGAGTCTCAGGGAAAACTAATTTGTCAATATCCCACAACGAAATTAATCAAATAGAAAGATAGGGAGGAGTTGGAAATATTAATCGCCAACTTCCCTTCATAGCAAAGCGGGAGACAAAATAATGAACTAAGGAGGAATTTTAACCTCAAGTAAAGGGACACTTACAACTAGATAAGTCAATTGTAAAGCACCACGAATAAAAATTAAACAAGGTCTAAACAGTGAACTTAGAGACTAAAAATATGGTTTCAATAAATGGGGAACCGTGTCCGAGAATCAAGTGGTTTAAACATTAAATACTTTAAAAATCCTGCCCTTTACGAAGAAATACATCTCTTATATTCTAGCTGTAGCTTGTGCTATGCTATATTTACCATCAGGTCAATGCCACATTATCGTGCCAAGAGATAAACCCATAGGGAAATAAAAAAATACTCTCACATGGCCATAAAAGAAAACACCCTCTTAAATCCTGCCAATTTTACCACAAACACGTAAATAAACGAAATAGACGTCTGATAAAGTTTTTTGCGGATTACCTCCGATAACAAGAAATAATTAATTATTATGTTTTGTCGTGTAGGCAAACAGTCTGAGCTTCACTTCCTCACATCTATACTCTCTACTATTATATAAAGCTGAAGAGTTTGTTTGCTTGAACGCGCTAATCTCATAAACGACTGGGTCGATTTCTTCTTATAGTGTTAGATATCCCATTTATCGAGGAAGGCTATATCACATCACGCTTTAACCAATAATAGTGGCGAAGCATTAATTAAAACATGTTGCAAAAACTGGAAAAAAATATTTATTTTAAGAGCTTCCGTTGAATGCGCTACGTAAACAGGTAAAGTTATGCAACAATCATGTATCACAGAATAGATTATTTTAAAAAAATCTAAAGAATATATTATATAACAAAGATCCCCGCCACATCTGTCTGCCTGTTTGAACGAGATCACCTGAAAAACAACTCAACAAATTTCAATGAAATTTGGTATGAATATAGTTTGAGACCCTGGGATGGAAATAGGTTAAAAAACCGGGTCTTGTATTCCGGAAAACACTACCGCGGGCATAGCCGCGAGGAAAAGCTACTATATGATATAAATTATAAAATATTATCATAAACTAAAGCTGTACAATGAATATAGGTCTTCTAAAAACATATTAGAAGAAGGATAAGAATAATTTGATAAAAGAAGTTAACCATAAGTTCCTCGGGATTCTCATAATAATGTGGATGGATGTTTCATTAGTTACATTAGCGAATGAATCTCAGGAATGGAACGTCATCATCTCAGAAAAATGATATTATTATGCTACATTATAAATCTTTATATCGATAAAAACAAATACTGAAAACGTAAGCCACACACAACAATGAGGGTAGTTTAAAAAATAGCAATGAAAATAAAAAAACACATGTAGGTTTTATGGGTATGTAAATGCGGTAAATATTGAAAATAACTTAACCTGGTAGGGGCAATTAAATTCTTGGCTAAAGTAATTACTGCTGTAATTCAATATCGTGCATCGATAATTTTTTGCGCCTTGAATACGTATATTAACGTTAATTGAAGCCATGTTATTGAAGCATCATGCCAATTACTGAATAAAAACATAATATTTACGAATATTTTTACATTTAATACCCCCTCGCCCTCTCCGTAACCCCTTCATGCCAATGTGTAAACGTCACCTTGACAGGCAGATAGCGTAGGTTTAAAAACTCCTTCCACATTAGCAAGTCTAATTCTTTAGTTCTTGTTTGATGCAGAACCTTAAAGATATCATTATTCATTGTGTCCTTAATATTTGCGAAATGTCCGACAGTCAGCGCGTTACCATCAGTACCATTTATTTCACAATAGTAAGCGCTAGCTCGCAATACTTCTTTAATAAGAAAAATGTAATACTCTCTTTTGGTTAGCATTTCGCAATCTCCCGCGACTATCACTGCTGCCACCCATACATAATTCTAAGAAAAATGCTAATGTCTGAATTGTTTAATAAATATTTCTAATATTCTAGTAGTATATCACATTACTAAGTACTATGTTCAGCAATGAACTTCGTGTAGCTGATGATGACAAATACCAACTAGGTGCTAACCAGTGCTTGCTTTAATAACATAATATTACATTAGTTTTCAATATCTATTTCCATATTCGGCTGTGCGCAGACGCTGTGAACTTGTCGAACAACACTAAGCCCCATTTAGACGGAGGAATTATTGCTAACAATAATAATCAGGAGTTTACTGCATCATACTGTTCAGACGAAAGCGTATTTTAATATCCGTCAAAAGACTGGCATACGATAATTTTTTAAACGCGGCAAGCATTGCCTGTTAACGCGGGCGAGAACTGCCTGCTCCAAATGTTTAGATGGCGCAATTTTAACGTCCCTTTACAAATCAACAATCAACAAAACAGTTGCAGAAGCTGTCAGTTGTATAGTAATGTATGTAGATATTTTTCTTTAACAAGTAAACAACGTCTGCCCAACATCGATATCGTAGTTCCCTCTAATTCTGAACAAAATAAATTATTTAAATAGTTGCATAAACGATAAAACCTCCTAAATCCAGATATATGAATATAGATATTTTGTATTTACTATACAGCTGGAAATTATTTAGTATATAAACGGCATGACCTAGAATAACACGATAACAATACATTATGTTGGGACAAGGGCGATTAACGTCTCCACGGCTAAACTGGGCTTAAGAAAGGTTATTTGAGATGATTCATCAGTTTATTGTGCTAGTTTTAAACATTTAGGTGGTCCAGGCATTAAAATTGCTTTTAGGTACAAAAAGGCTATTGTATAAAATGAACAATTACATACACAATATAACTTTCATCGTAATTGTTAGTATGACAAGTTATTTTGAACTGAGTAAAAAAACGATTTTAGGCTTGTATGAAATTATATTACAGTAGGCCGCCATGATTGTGTCAAATAACATGAGACAGCTATTTGCCATTCGTTACTCAATCTAGACGGCATCGCGTTTACCAAATGCAGTGCAGTCACTTTATCGTGTTGTAATGAAAAAATCTGGATAAATCCGGTATTTTTCATCACTGCAAACTTAACATAGATGACAGCATAGATAGTGCGTAATCTATCAGTGACGAAGCGTGAAATTTTCTAAAAGGGAATCCGACACAACATATAGATACTATGCATAAATGCGGTTTACAAATAATTTTAATTAGATTTTACATAAATTAAAAAAAAGAAGCCGGTAGGAATCTGGGAATATGGATCCTTCGCCACTCTAATTTATGCACAACTGTTATGTTAAGTTAGAAATATCAGGTGAAAAAACGATTTTAAATTACTTTACAATGAAAGCCGTCTTAACATATAACAAAATTATAAAGGAATATTAATAAAACGAATACAAACGAAATAAACCAGAAACAAATATAAGGAAACGCAAGACTTGAACACGAAACACACACCAGCCGTCAAGTAATAAAATTCAAATCGAGTTTGCAATCTTGAACTTTGTAAAGATTCCGCTAAGCTTGAGCCTAAGATGGTATTGAAATTAAATATTACGCAAATTTTCTTCCACCTAAGCATGGCAAGACGGAGGCTGAACACAGAAATTGAATTAACCAAATCCCTTTGACGAACTTCGTGTTTGCTGGCAACTGGGTTAAACCGTGAAATTATTAGAGCCGCGAAATGTTGGGGCTCTTTTGCGGTGGTTATAGTTGTTTATTTTAAAACAAAACTATGTATTTTTAAGTGGACAGCTGTTGATTCATGATATATGCTTGATGTACGATTAGTAAAATCTAAACTACTCCAAGCCTTGTAATCAACATTTTTCAACTGTGCAAATTATTTAAAAGAAATTTATACTACATTTGCTTACTTTCTTTTTGAGGAAAATATAATTCAAGTGAACAATAACATTTTCAGACAAAATAATAACTGTCTCATAAGTTGCAATTATAAAAAAAGCTTATCGGTTTCAACCAAACTACACAAACATGCGGTAGTTTGTTTTAACCGTTAATAGTTTACATTACTTAATGTAGAAGAAGCTTAGAAAAACGCTCTTCAACAAACTGCTTAGATTAACATGATAACTGATGGCATTCATTAAGGATATTTAATGGTGCATTTGGTTCTAAAACATTTTAAATACTTAATGGCTCTCGATGAGCAACGTCCAAAAGTTTTCATTCGTATTTAATCTCCGTTTGATTCACATATACTTTGATAACATTGAATACGGTCCAGACATTGGAGGTCGTCACGAAAACATAATTTGAATTGTAATTTCTATTTCAGACGAGGGCCTAAAAATACAAGTCTCATTCATTTTAAAAAGAATTATAACTAAAAATAAATATTAAATTAATCAGCCCTCACAGAAATACAGAGATCACTCGCAAAATATTAATAGAATAAATTACCTATCTCTCAAAAAACGTATTAATGTATCCGAAGCACTTCAGTTGACCTGGTTAGGTAATTGGTACCTACTTTATACTTTCGATTGTAGACAATTACACTTGGTTAAGTTTATGGTTACGGTCCAACTAACTTTTCTCATTATTCCCACTATCTAGTGTGTCAACTATAATTAAAAATGAGCTCCAGCTTGCGGGAACTAAAATGAGTTTATTAAAACCATAACTACTACAGGACTGCCTCGGTGGCGTAGTTGTACTGCATGCGCGGTACGACAGCGCTCTGAGGTCCTGGGTTCGAATCCTGGGTCGGGCAAAGTCCTATTTGGGTTTTTCTGCTCAGTTTCAGCCCGGAGTCTGGAATTTGTGTCCGATATGGCGATAGGCTCGCCTCCTATCACATCATGGGACGGAACATACTTGGCGAAAAGTGGGTGCCTTGGTTGCGCCTGTGCATACCCCTTCGGGGATAAATGCGTGATGTTCTGTGTGTGCGTAAAACCATAACTAGGTATTTTATTCGCTGCGCTTGAAATTACAGTTCTTAAGGTGGTAGCTCAATTTCAACTGCGAGAACTAATCACTAACTAGACGTGAATTTAAATTCTTTACTTGCCAATACTTGTTTAGTTACCCAGATTAAAGCCGAAACAAAATGTATGAAAATGGACCTTGAGCTACCACCTTAATTTATAAATCGTTCTAAATTCAAAACTGATAAAAAAGTAACGTTAGTCCATAAAAGGTTTTCCAACTACCACAAAATTCTTATCTAACCTCTTTCTAAGTTTATTAGGGTTAGTAGTTTCCCAAGCAGTTTATATATAACAATTATTAAAATAATTAACTCCTGCGCCTAGCTCTGTAACCTTGTACATTTTATCAACCTAAACACTTCGTCGTTAAACACACCTACATAATGCCTAGAAGTAACAAGCACAAAGATCTGAACTACTGCGCAACTTAATTAATTTGACGCCCACACTAGTTGTGAATATGTTACCCGAATACATTTCCCTTTCACATTCAATGTACAAGATAAGTCCCGGACAAGTCTGGATTATCGAGTGAATAAATCAGTGTGCTAGACACCCTCAAGATTTATTACGTAGAACACGAGCCCATCTCACTTTGATCTAAACAATTGGAAAAATTATTCGCAAAAATCAACTATGGACAATATCAGGACATATAATATAAAATTTATTTTGTCATATTATAGTGGTAAGTAGTTCACATGAATATTAAAAGATAAATATAAAAATAAACTCGTTTGGCATAACTCTGCTAGTTCAAATAATTATAATAGATGTTACACTTTTATGAATTAGGAAAACACGTTTTCCAGTAAATGTCAAGCAAATGTTACTAAATATTTGAATACTCAATCAGAGGTCTATTTGAATGCAACTATCCAGAGAGCACACTTCGCAGAAGTTCCAACTTCGAATCCCTGTTAACTTTATTTCTGATCAGACGATTACTTACAAATTGACATACTTCCACGAAACCTTTGGAATAATTATAATTCAGAGGTGAGGTCTTTAAGGACCTTTAAATACTCGGTTCAAAATGACAATTTAAAATAAAGGTGAATTGGCTAATAAAGGTTTTGAAAAGCTGTAAGCAAGATTAAGGCTTTTATGGCGAAAAAATAAATGACATACGAGATCTAAGTGGAGTTACAAGCAATCAAAGGTTTTTTTCATAACCGTGACAAGTTGTTAACAATTCATTCACATTCACACATTTAATTCACACATATTGCGAATGAAAATTAGATACTACAGTTTCCCTGGATAAAGTGTAGCCTACGGCACTGAGGAGCAACGTATTCCATCCATTAGTGGAGAAAAAAAGGTTTAGTAGGTCCTGAGATTGGCGTGTTCAAAAACAAACTTTTTAAATTTATAATATTAATATAGATATAGATTAATAATGTTCTGTAACCAAATCGTATAAAGCATGGGACCGTTTGCTTGACTTTTCAATAAACAAATGATTTACAACTTTTGTCGACTTAGATTGTTGGCTGTGTTTCCTATTGGAAAACAATGTTTAATAAACGCTCGAAATTCTTTTTTGTCCATTGTTTTAGAGACACTCAAAGTAGCATCACTAAAATCACTGTAACTTTTTTACAAATTGTTAAAAGTTTATGAAATTTTGACATGTGTTTGATAGAGGTCAGTAATTTTTGAAAAGCGGTAGTATTTATCCGTAACAGCGCAATTTATATATTAGGCTCGGGACTCATTGACCGATGTAATATATACAGGATGGTGACGACATAGCGACATTAAATGAAACCACATACCGAGTATCACGTAAGTAGTACGTATACCAAAAATTATCAAATTACAAACAATGGTTTAGCCGCAGGAATTATTTTTTACTTTAACGATTTTAGAACATGATGTACATACATTACGATTTTGCCACGCAAGTTCATTAGGTCATTCACCTCAAAACAATTTCTTTTACCTACATGCGTAATACAACTAAATACAATGTGCTACTCGCTACTCAGAAATAATATTACAATATTTTATTGTATTGCTGGTTGTATTTAGACCTAATCACCATAACGATAATATTATTATTATTATTATTAGCAAAGAAAGATTGCCGAGGCGCACCACTCGTTTTGTAAGCTGGTAAGATAGGTACGTTGTCAATTCGACATTTTTGTCTAAACATGTAGGTAGGCAAAAATACCAGATGTAAGGGAAGCGCTACCGAAAACGAATACAGCGCGATCGAATGATTACTATTTTACTCAAATTTTCTTAAATTTCTATACAGCGTTACGTATGGATAGAAAAACTAAACTATTCATTAGAAACAAAATTTAATATTATTAAAAAAATATCATAATGTTAGTTGTAAGACGCACAACAGCTGATGCTGTACGGGCGCAGCGCGGTGCGGCGCGGCGGCCGACTCCTTGTCGGCATTTCTTTTGTAGTTCGTACGCGTGTGTATAAGTTTTGATTAAATGTTCAAGTGTTTACATGAAATGTGAACCTAGTGACCATGACCACCATTTTTTAGATTACGTTCATGAATGAAACTTTACGCCCAAAAGGGACCGCCCAATAAGTACGTACGTACGCCTATTACGTGCAGTGCCTACAGGTCAGATGAGGTTAGTAAACAATATTATAAAGGCTGGTGTGTTTAATTTAGATTATTTTCGCATTTAGTTTGTTTGAAAAATTAGATTCTTGTAGTTTTGCATAATAACTTTTTTGATAATTTTAGAGTGTTTTGATAAACTAGTGGGGTACGTGTTTTCATTTAATGTCGTTATGTCGGCACCACTCTGTATATAAAAATTAATCCCTATTTCCCTTGGCCACGCCATCACGCGTGAACGGCTGGACCGATTTCACAATTTTTTTTTTGTTGTGTTTGTTATTGCCAGGACAAGGTTCTTATGAAAGAAAAAATTCAAAAAATTACGCGAAAAATTAGAAAATTTAAGAAAAGTTAACAAAAATATTAATTTTATATAACTGTCAATTGTTTGAAATACCTGTCAGCGATTGACAGAATGCGCGGTGCAAATTCATAGTTAAGACGGGACAACGTCTGTCGGGTCAACTAATATCTCAACAAAGCATATAATAAGCGCAGTGTTGGACGTCCACCTGCAAGGTCAACAGACGACTTGATAAATAAGGTCGCAGGAACACGATGGATGCAGGCCGCTTTGGACAAGTTCGTCTGGAAATCTTTGGGGGAGGCCTATGTTCAGCAGTGGACCTTATGTTATATCTCAATCACGTATTCAACTACCTACCAATTCTAACAGAAAAACAAAAATAATATAGCAAACAAGTCCTTCATAACCGTCTGACATTTTCCATCGTCTATATCATCTATGCTATTAAACACTTTATAAGTTAGTATATAAAAGCCACTCTGTATGCTGCATAATTTTCATCTATCTAACATAAATGAAGTAACAACACATTGCTTTTATGGAAACACGTTACTTGTTAAAGTTTAGAAAACAAGTGAAGTTTGTCTTGTTAACTTCCAAGAAGAGAGTGCAACGTGTGAAAGTTACGAACAATCTGATAATTTAGTTGCATCGAGAAATTACTAGTTAAGGAACTCTTAATCGACTGATTATGAACAATTCTGCTTTTAAATACTAAAAGCATACAAATAGGTCTAACAAGAAATAAGTATAAAACTTTGTTAATGAATAGTCGAGACCTAAATCAATTGGTGAAATGAAAACCACTATCTATAAAATAACGAATGATTCTACGGCTGACAGGTTTTAAACATTCGAAAAACAACGTGCAGTAATTAGTAAGTATGTATAAATATTTTTGATTGATGCCATCCTCCTATTGGTCATAGCGAGATATTATCTTACTTATGTTATAGCCTTCCTCGACAAATGGGCTTTCCAACACTAAAATAATTTTTCAATTCGAACCAGTAGTTTGACATTAGCGCGTTCAAACAAACAAACACACAAAAAAACAAACTCTTTATCTTTATAAAGCACAGATATAGATTAAAACGTTCACGTCCTCAGCATCATTTAAACGGTTCAGAAATCAAACACCGTTAAACTCTTAAAGTCGTAACAAGCAACCAACAATATCTATGAATTAACAATGAACTTGCTCCGGAAATTGGGACAGTTTCGGACAAATTGTGTATGCGTAGGAAACACTACGATTCTCTTTGACAAACTATTTTGTTACTTTAGGAATTCGGCGTTCGCTAACAATGCTATTGTAATAAGTACTAAATTGTATGTGGCTTGAACGGAAATGGTAAACAATTTATTAGCGTATATTGTAAATATGGTTTACATACTTTTTGTTTAAATAAAATCTACAGAGAATCAACGTCTAAATCAAGGCGATGTAAAAGCGAGGATGAAAGATATAAACATTCTTGGATATTCTTAAGGAAAACATAAAATGGAATTTAATGAAATTGGCACTGTGGACATAAATACCGAAACTGAAGATATCGAACTAACAAATGATTTTAGCCTGATGTTATTTTTTCTTTTTGAATTGTTTTTTCAATTTCGAAGCTATGTGTATAAAACAAACCTCTCTTGTAATTATTTTTATAACTTTGTATAATTGTGTAGTGAAGATACATTTTGTAATTTATATTTTACGGACGACCAACACCCCGGTCCGTCCCGTGACCATGAAAACTACAAAACTTTAGAAACGTCGAGATAAAAAAAAATATTGATTGCAATAAAATCTGAAAAATAGCTTTTTTCGAATGTTAACATTCGGGTAAACGTAATAAAACATTATGCAAACCTTATTAAAGTCACAAGATACTTTGTATCTAAGCAGTATTCATGTTATTTTAATATATTACTAACCTAAATTGCCTTAAATTACTTACATGTTAATCAAACTATCAACAACTAACCTAAATACATCAATCAATTTTAACCCTGTCCCTTGACAAATGGAGAGTAGAGGTCTCCTAATTAATTATTCCCGAATAAAACTTATCAGACCTACATCCAAAGGGTACAATTTTTTATTAAGATCTCCCTCAAGTTTTTTCATTAAATTCCTAAAAGTATTTGCAAAGTTCAACTTGTTCTCAACGCTAAGAAAAAATCTTTTGCACTTTTTCACGCTTTCAACGTTGACCGACATTTTCGATAACACCAAGTTAGAATTTTTGGTTTGAATGTGAATTCATCTAGCCGTCTATGGCTGCGGACGTAAATTCTAACCTCGGTCAAGTTATGTAAGTTGAGCGAAACGAAATACTCACAATAACTTCGATTACCCAAATTGAGGAACGAACACAGAACCTTACCACACTCTAAGTATTCTGAAAACTTAATTTAATATAATTTGTCTTTATAAATGAGTATTATAGGTACTATTTATACTTTACATAAAAAATAATCATAAATATTGAAGCTATATTTTATATTAAATTAATAATAATATCCCCTTGCTCAATGTAAATCGGTAGACAAGCAGCGGTGGCACTGTTGCGTGTTCCCAACCCATTAAGATAAGCCAGCCGAAACGAGATGCGTGGCTCACGATTAATGACGGGAACAAAATGGTGTCTACAGCAGTGTTACATTTGAATGGGCTTGGTAAAAGCGGATGAAAAAAGCATTCACAGCGAGATAATGAAGTGCTTACAGTGCAACAAATTATAAGCGCGGTTACGTGGATGTTACGGCTACCTGAGCATTTACGCAAATAAAAGCCTTTCACATAATGACTGCTTGCTGCAAAATAAATATTTTAAAGAATCGTACAGACGCTGTCAACCATGTTACCAAAGCACTATACCACTTCTAACTGACAATTGGTACATCAATGCAACGGTCTGTATCATAGTAGTGTAGTTTATTGTTCTTCAGCAAATTTATCATCATCATCATCAGCCCGTTGCAGTCTACTGCTAGATATAGGCCTCTCCAAAGGCACGCCATAGAGCCAGGTCTGCTGCGTTATGCATCCAGCCGTCATGTCTCCACTCGAAAACACGCTTACCCCAGCGCGAAGGTTTTGACACCATAGAACACATACACACTGTAAAGCAGATCATAAAGAAGACCCCGGAGTATAATCAGCAACTTCAGAAACTACGAAATTGCATTTTAGTGTAATTTCTCAGCAACAAGTCGATAGCAACTGCGAAACACTATAGGATATCAGAAAGTTACACAAAAAAGTCAAAGAAAAAAGGCAGAAAAATTAATTTCACAAAGTGGCGTATTTACACGCCACCGAAAAAAAGTCGGGAAGTGCGACGACACACGCTTGAAACATAATTGTTGTGCACAAAAGCTGTAACGTTTTCTTTCCAATTAAAATGCAAATTCACACGAATAATTCAGAAAGGCAACTTTTATGGCCTAATTAACAGAGGGCCTCTTTTATAGGACCGCCGTGGTGCTAATGCTGAATGTGCCTAATTGGCTTTATATTATGGGTTGTTGAATTAATATCTAGGATAACGATATTTATACGAGCATTGTAAACTGTTTATTGCTTGCAACAGTAATTGTAGCTATGGGAAACGTGTGGTAGTCTTTAGCCTCGTTTTAGAAGTAGTTTTGGAATATCAGAGGGGCTGGATTATGTTTTTAATGTAATCGTTCTAAAAGTGAAAATAAAAACAATCTAAAAACTTTCACGAGAATTTTTTTATTTATAATTTATGTTTATTAAAACATAAATGCATATAATTATGTTAAATAATCACCCTTCGATAACAAAACGCAAACAATCGGTGGTTAATATTTATTATTAACTTGATCCTAGTAATAAGTTATTATTAATAACCTAGCTATTTAATTCCAATAATATATACAGGTCGAACCCAGGTTACAAACTATCAAATAGAAAAATCCACGAAATATTTCGCTCATTATGTAAATATTTTATTGTCTCTGTCATATCATGATAGTCTTCTAATTCCCTAAAACTTCAAAATTTAAAATTAAACTTAAACAAGACATAATCTTACAAAATGTAAATAAAATTAATAATAATAAAACGTTAAAGGAATGTAAATAAAATTAATTACTGCAAGCAAACGTTAAAATTACAAAAGCATTTGAAAACATTTAAATGATTATTAGCGCAATAATAAAACAATATTTGCATCGCCATTAGATAAGCAATTTAGACAGCGTAAGACAAAGGCCGGTAACATTTAAACATCGGAATGATTTAATTTCCTTCGAATATCTTTAGCGGAAACGCAAATATAAATTGAATTTGCTGTTGCCTTCTGAATATTCTAGTAGCTGATTCCAATTTACTAATGTTTCACAGATCGTGTCATGGACATGATAAAATCATTATTGCTAAAAGTAAATATACATAGGCGTAAACTAGCATAGGTTAAAACTTAACATGTACAATCAACTACAAGTAGCTGATGAAATTCAAAATTTCTAATCGCCTTTTAACTTTTGTGTCTGTATCTAAACTTTTTTTCTTCACTAACATAAACTTCAGAGGTTCTAGTTTCTTTTAAATTAATAATAATTAATATTAAGATTAAAATTAATGTGTAGAACAGTTCTATTAATAAATTATAAGTTAATTATAAATTTTGTATTTGTTCACCTTCTTTTGTGGTTGACTGTACCTGTTTACTGTATTGCTTTTATTTTGAACACAGTATCGTAACAAATCTGAGCACGCGCTTTTATTAAAACAATTACTTAAACACGAAACCAAATATATCACATTTTTTTTATATTCAAGCGAAAAACCAACTTTTACGACTACTCGACCGCGTAAAATGCACGGGCTTTACAATTAGATATAAATCCACCGTTAGGCTCGCGACCTATGATGTTATATTTTTTATTCCCCCAAACCGAAATATTTCGATAGAAGCTTCAAAGTGTCAATGGACACGATAACGAGTGTTCCAAGAGAATTGAACAAAACTACGTCGGTCTAGTTCAAATAAACCAAAAACTGTGGACAAATTTATATTTTTATGTGGACGCGAATTTTAGTTGACCTGTGTTCACATTTAAAAGGTATTATTTTTTCTATAACAAATAATTTAATTGTTAATCAACAAACCGATAAATCTTTTATAAGAAAAATAAGAATAGTAGTTATAATTAGCATACTTATATAAAATAAATCGAAAACCCGATATTAAAATTTTCATGTAACGTCCTAAAATTTTGCAAATTTATGAGTACACGAGTACGAGCCGGAAAAGCGGAATCCGTGCGTTCCGTCTAGCTTTTGAGGTTGCTCTGACAAATGAGACATCCCGTCGACCCTCACGGAAGAGTCAGGATTTTCTGCCGCATTACTCTAGATTACTGACCTACACAAAGATTATGTTGCCCATCAAGGAATATATTATCACAAACTACAGAATAATTCATGCGGGTGAGGTCAAAGGACTGCCTAAATAAAGTAATAAAGCTAGCTCAATTTTTCCGGAGACATCATGCGTAGATATTGTTTTTCTACGTATTTACGTATTCTTATTATAATAGAGTATTATATTCACTATAGTTATTGTTTCGCCATGTAATTAATCAAACCAAAATATCAAAGTTCACTGCACAACATCCTTATTAGACATAAATACTTTCATCTTAACACTTACTGTCAAATTCCGTGGGATTAGTATATAATTACTTAATTTTGGTTTTATCTGTTTTGAAATTACTCATGGTTCTTTTTTTAAACAGTGTTTCATCGATACAATTTAAATAAAACATTGTGGATAAATCACAATCTCCGCATAAAGCTATAGAATACACATCTTAATCGTTTTATACGGTGAGCCACGCCACTTTTTATTGACCATTCATCTTAGCTTTATTTCCGCTATATTGATTTTCCGATATATTTACCGTCCAAATGGCGCATTTCACATTCAAAACGAATCCAACGACACCCAATTTATTCGGCTACTGCCGTTCCAAATTTAAATTATAACGTACGAAATATACTTATTTCTTTGCCACTGATTGGCAATAAAATAATTAAAATTAAACGTAACACGCAGTTATAGTCATTATGCCATTTATGCAATTTTATGTCTTCTCTTCTTTATTTCCTTCATAATATTTTAACAATCGAAAGCTAATTCATAATAAACAAGAGTGTATTTTACAACTTCCGCCATCATTATGGAATTTACGCATGTTCATAAATTTATATATTGTTTGATCCGAAGTTGTTTTTGTTAGACGCCGGCAAAGTTTCTGCTTCGATATCAAGTAAGCGACAGCATATCCCGTATTTCATTAATTATTTGTAACACTACAAAGCGGAACACGGTGATACAAAGCTTTCTTTAATTAAAACTGTTTCCAATTCCAGAATTATTTATGATCTTAGTTGTTTCATGAAGTAGAAACTGTCTTATATCCACAGCGTTATTTATGCAAAATACATTTTTAAATTATACTTATGTAACATAAAAAAACAAATATAAATAATTGAAACCATCTTTTGTCTAAAATAACTTATAAATTTCTCGTTCTGATAAATTTATATTCGTATTAAACATAAACTAATTATTAATGATTTTTTAACTTCTCGTGTAAATATAGTTTTCACATAAAAATTTAAACGCAAATGTTTGCAACATTCAGAGCTTGTTATAAGCTCAGGCAAAGATTTGCTTTCAGGAAAACCGGTCTCTCACAAAAACGCCCCGTCACGTAATTTCGCCGGAAGAAGCAAATTTTCGGACTCACCGACGTGGCCACTGCCGCTTTCGTGTGCATTCTTGAAAGGATTTAAAAGGTTCGTGGCTTTGATCTCGATGGTTATTAGGATACTTGGCCCTTAAATATCGGATTTGTTTTGCCTGAAATTGGTGGTTTCTGGAAGGCATGGGTTAATAATGTCACCAAAAATGTATTCAATTGTTATATAATTTGTAAGAATTCTTCATTGAGAACAATTGGTTACTGCCGCATAAACCTGGCTTCAGAAAACATACATGTAACATGACCTCGGTAATTACAAACGATTGTTAACAGTCCTATATTTGGGCAAAGTACTGAAATCTTCGATAGCGTATATTATATGCCCCAAATTACTGTTTTTAAATGTCGAAAAACAAAATCTGTTAATGTCACATGACACGACCACAGCCGCACCGTTCATCACATTCGAAATTCGAACACAAAATATGCAGAAAACAGATCAAACTTCGCGTGCCCCGAAGTTGTTAACCGGCTGTATAAACAAATGGCGATTACCTAAAGTTTAATTGAAAATCCGAGAATCTGTGATGATAAAGGTTTTTATTATTCTCCAGGTGAGCTATAAACTTTGACGCTCGTAATTGGTACTGGCAATAAAAGTGAAATAAAACGGTCAAGATGTGAATGAAGGGTACGCGGTTTGTTTAGTGTTTAAATGAAACATTTTGTTTGATTCGCGTTCGATGTAACGTATTTTTCATCTGTCCTAGAGTTAGAAAAGTAAGGAGCTGCTCTGAGGTTTGAATATTTTAAGTAGGAAGTGGCATAATGGCAATTTAGGTATGTATTTTCTATATCTTACTAACTCTGTAATTTCGGTTCGTTACAGCGTTATAATAATTAAAATATTTTAATTTAATTAATGCGTGTAAGATATGAAACAAATAGAGCTGTTGTGCAAGACAATTATTATTATATGAATACACAGTACCCTATTATTATTTGTAAAAACATCTAACATCTTAATATTTACTTTGTAGGATATCGTACAAAGAACTTGTACACATTAAAATATTCCAGTCGGTATCTAGATAGTGGACATTGAAATTGTGGGAATCCAACACTCTGTGAAAAATTTCCTCAATAGAGAAGCTCTCGGATCCAATGCAGTGTATTTCATTTCCACATACGTCTGATCTCGGCCGGATGTTTGTTCAGAGTTTCTTGAAAGCAATTTCACTCCGGATGCTAACACAGCGAGATATAAAACTGATTTCTTTGTAAGCGACGGACCTATTTAATACAATAAAACGAACAATTCAACGGACCGTATTTCAAACTAAGAGAAAATTCAAAATGCTGATGGAATAAGAGCAGTTCTTTCCGTCTTCATAATCATTAAAACCTTTTATGAACGTTATTGCACATTCACAGCTAAGACTCCTAAAGAAAGCTTTACTGTTTCTTTCTCTTATAAATCGCA
The DNA here is from genome assembly GCF_014839805.1 of Manduca sexta. Lineage (NCBI taxonomy): Eukaryota > Metazoa > Arthropoda > Insecta > Lepidoptera > Sphingidae > Manduca > Manduca sexta. The sequence continues at coordinate 7,548,970 of NC_051122.1, forward strand.
ATTTTTATTCCTCTCGTCTTCATCAGTGCCTTGTTTTAGTTTGAAGTGAACGCTTTTTTGTTCTATTTGCAGATTCTCTTTGCTTTACTTTGCATTTTTATTAATTATACTAGATGGTGGCTTTTTATATGCAAGTCTGTCTGGGTAGGTCCCAACATAGTACTTATTTCTACCACCAAGCAGCAGTATGCAGGTCCTGCTGTAGTCTAGTTTAAATGACTTTGCAGCGAGAATGATTACGAGTATAATCCTACGTCTTAATGTAACCAACCTAATTATCCTCTCATTATTCTATGAAGGGAATTTAGTCTTTACTAAGAAATATAGTTAGCTTTGTGAGATGCAACACTTGAGGATTGAATTTACTATGGAAATCTAGCGGAGTGAAAAGCGAAAAGCGAAAGCGAGTCAGCCAACGTTCCGAATATTATGCAATCCTAGCGGAATCGCTCACGTGAACCCTTTCGAACTTCAATACATCATTTTTATCCAAATACGATCAGCATTTGTTGTGTTTACTTCTTACAAACATTAAAACATTTCGGTGAAACTTCTCAAAGGGACAGACTATGACTCGGATTAACATATACGCCGTTTTTTTTTATCTCGGAAAACTACTTAGTGGAAATTTATACTGAAAAAGGTAGCGGAACCATGAGCAACACCTATTGATAAATTATTATAACTATTAAAAAGCATACATAGCGTTAATCGTATATAACATCATATTAATCATCTATATACTACTACTATAAATTCGAAAAATTTTAGATATTTTTTTACTCAATCACTCCAGAACGGTTAGACATATCTGGACGAAATTTAGCACAGAGATAGATTATAGTCTAAATTAGCACATAGGCTACTTTTATCCCGCAAAAACCTTTTCACGAAGACGAACCCGCAAGCAAAACCTAGTGGTACATAACTAAACGAATCTTGAAATAATTTTATTTACAACGTTAATCTACTTTTTTTACTACAATGACGTTCCTTTAAAATAAAAAGTATAATGTTAACAAAGCCCCGAACAATCCTTGTCTATTCTGTCAGAATATTTACCGAGGGCCGTTTCCTGCGGTTTAGGTTACACTCGCTCCTTCCGTACTGTAAAATACTGAAGAAAATACTAATTGCTTTCGCAAACACGTTCCAACAAAGATACCTTTTCGAGCAGAAACCCTAAAAGGGTTACTGTAAACAAGTTCCCACGCCGGGCACGGTGGCAGATGAGGGCTCAAGTAACGTGATATTTTAGGTTCAATTTCTGCCAGGATTTATTAGTTCAACCAGCTTTGTTTCTTTATAGAAGAGTAATGAAAATCAACGGCGATTTGTCAATTACGTATCCAACCGTTACATGATAATTATTATATTATGATAGGTTTAAGGCACCTGTAAAGATATTATTCACATGATGATGATAAATACATAAATAAAATGAAAATGGTAAATATGAAATACATAATATACCTACTCGTAAAAATTATTGTTATAACTGAGGGAGAGTACATTTTATATAACGCAATAAGGAGTTAAAATAGGAACGAATTGTAATTATTCGCAATAGTAAAATATTAACAATCATAGACAATACAACTCTGTTTCAATATATCTATTTGAAAGTGGATGAAAACTGACTTATTTTTTGCGTTTACCGTCCTGTTCGTCTATTACAGTAGACCGGTTATTCTCATATTCACATGACTCGGCATGAATACGATGTACGTTCGCTTTTATCCTGAAAAAATTACCTAAAAGGGAACTAGATTTCAAAGTCTGTGCCAAACAAAAAGATGGACAAACACTAGATTTATTGCGCAAACGGAAATCCTTGCCACGTCCATTCTTAAATGGTTTCATGAAATTATGGATAACGTAATAATGCCAGAATTATTTACATGGAGCCTTCGCTGATTCGTTTAAAATTGGTGGGATTTTGACTTTAAGGTTCTTAAGCCGAAACTAAGTCTTAGAAAACGTATTAATATAGATGTCATAATATAAAAATAAGTAACTAATTAAGAAACAAAATGGTAAATCAAGAAAATAATTTTGAAAATCTGCATAATGCACGTGAGTAAATCAAAGGTTTGTAATAAAGGAAAACAAGCGACAACAGTTAATAGGCTAGAACGAAGCAAACATACAATACATTAGCAAGTTGAAATTGAAGACATTTTGAAAGAGCAACAGAACACAACAACTCTTAATGGAACAAATGAAGGCGCGACACAGGAAGCAAGGAGCTAAGTTTCACTGCAAGTTTAGTGGAGCCGTTTAGTTATGCAGCCGTGTACGAGTGAAAGACGACTAACTTGTATGGAAAGTCTCCAACTGAGCCGAGGTAACCATGTGTCGCTCACAACTCCGCTGTTATAATCCGTTTATATCCAACTGTAACGTTCAATTGTTTAAATTCTGTTTGCCTTTAATTATGTACAATGAGTACTACGACTACATACTACTAAGGTACTTATACTTTACTGTTGGTATTACGGTCTTATTACACCTTGACGTCATTCTAATATATTATTATAATTATTTTAAAGATTTTGTGAAGTAATATTTTTATTATTATTCTCTGCTGGTGGTAGGATATTTATGTTACAACCCGCCATAGTGGTCTACATAAGTATGGCACCGGGATCAGCTTATACATATTCGGTTTCAAAAAGCCCATATTTGTGTCAACTCGTGAAAAGCAATCCTCTCTCGTTAGTCGATCCTATGGGCAGTGGGGTCAATTTATATATAAAAAAAAATCTTACAATTATCTTCAAGTATATTGTGTGATAAATTGTTTAAAATGTCAATATGAAAGTATTATATTAAGAATATCGGTATGCTATTAAAGTTTATTGTTAAAACACGACGCGACGTGGAAAACTGTAAAGCAAACTCTGGCACACCACAAATCTTTTACATATTTATTATCATTGCTTGTGTTATTCCAATATGTAGATACGCCAGTTTAATAAAGCCAATTTACGCCCAATTTACTATTATAGCACTTGCCACTACAATTTGTGTGTGTCACATGGAACGTTCAGAGTCTGTTAAACAAGGACTATCATTGATATGGAGTTGTGTTTTGCACTTTATTAACATCGGCACAAAGGTTATTTTAAATTGTTCCTAGCAAAGAAAGTGGAGATGAAATGACTCCAAGCGCTATAGGCGCCCTTATATTGCACAGCACGCACTTTGTTTATGAAGATTCAGGCAAACGTGATGAGATGACATACATTTTGTGGTTTTACTTGAGATTAAGGCTCGATACGCCAGACAGGCTGGGTTGGATAAAGTTTATAACACGCGTAAAACATAATAAGGCTAGTAAATGCTTACAGTATATGAGGGCTGGAATAACTCATAATTACTTTGTAGAACAGGCGTACAAAAAAGAGTCAATTTTATATCTAATATGAAAAAACATTTACGTTGAAACACTTCAGCTACAAAATGAGAAATTAAAAAAACAATTATTAATAATTATTTTATATTCTTATTTATTTTTTGCTTCACATCTTGAAATATACACACATCTTAGTGTTAAAATAATTCAATTAAAAATGTAACATTTTATTTTTTATAATGGTACACCCACGGTGTAGTGATTTATCTACAACATTATTTAGCCAGCTCGACCGAGGCAGTACCACTGTCTCAAAGATGGATGTTTAATGACGCTTGCCGTCGAATTCGTATGGCAACTGGTCCATGGATCCAGACCTACTATAACACATTCACCAAATATCCTCAATTAGTGCCTTCAATCTGTCAAATAACCTCAATAGAAAACAATAATGCGGCTGGCCATAAATAAACTCGTGTTCTTATGTTATTTCATCAGAAGTCGTAGATCGCAGTGTGTAGATTTCCCTAGAGCTCATAACACTGATAAAAGTACTTTTACGAGTGAAAACTTGTCTCCCAACGGGTCTAACTTCTTCGCAAATAGATTAGGATAGTATTTTGCCCTCAAACTGTGGATATCTTGGCAAAAATTGGTGTGAGAATAAGAAAAGTTTATTTTGTAACTGCTGAAAATAAAAGTCTAAGTATTTGTTTCAAATTGTCTCAAAATTTGATGTTTGTTATATGAACTACATTAGAGTACATTTTACCGTGATTATATTTTTTTTAAAACCTAATGTGCCATTTATATTATTCAATTAATTATAATTAACCAGAAAAAATTAAATTATAAAATATTTGTTATCAATTACATACTTCATTAGTATAATTACTTCATCACATATTTAAATACTTACATCACTTCGCTTCATATAAATGCATTTTTTGTTATACCTTATAGGTAACTAAACAACACCAAGTTTCCTTACCATAAAGTGAATGAGTTATAATATTATTTACTTTGGCTCAAGTTCCGCTTCCGGCATCGGCGCTATGTTTGCATTACACCGCCCCCTCGAAGTATTGGCGCAAACTTTATTAATACTTCCGAATACCATTGTACGAATCACTTGAAAGCGTATAATCAAAACATACACGGTTTCGAGAGCGATTACTTGAGATGTTGAAGACTGTTTGAATTTGTGTGAATAAAGGCCTGTTTCTCAAGTTCTGAGTAAATGCTACTCGTTACCTAGATGTATAAGCCGACTAAATACAAAAGTCGCACTAATTTATGTTACGAAATAAATTGTAATAAAATTAGTACTATCTACATTAGCTATGTAATAACTGTCAAATTAGATTTACCTGAAAGGTGTGGAACAGGACCTAAGTTTATGTTATTGTTATGTTTAGTTAAAAAAATATTTAATTCACCTTAGATCTATGACAATACCACATATTTAGTTATTTTCACAAATTTTCATATGCACAATACATAATAAGTGTAGATTACAAGTGATAAGCGCATTACACGTGTTTACTTACGTGAGCCGGATAAAATACAAACTAATAAAAATTTATTAACAATTTAAAATAAAAACAGCTAAAATCGACTTAACATAAGTACTGATTAAAGAAACAAATCCGCTAATGCAGTTTAAACGCAAGGTCAGACATTTAATCAAGGCAGGAAGTGCTTTACACTCTGAATCAGACCACTCAATTTTCTGTATAAAGAAAGCAGTCATCTTAATTTATACAATCACAAACGTGATCAAAATACATTTTTATGGATGATTCACGTTTATACCTAGATGATTTTACTTAACTAATTTTAAAGTTTTTTTTTCTTTTGCTTGCGGCCCTTGTCTGTGAACTCCAACAGAAACTTATTATTGGAATAAAAAATAAACTAATTTATCCAAAAGATGGCTTGCTGCATTAACCACTTAACTATAAAACAATTTATGTGCATATCAATGAGAAACTAAAAATCTTCAAAAACAGCTTTATATCATATAGGATAAAGATGCATTTACAATATCATAGCCATTAGAGGACCTTATTCTATAATTGTTTCGCAGGATGTAGCTGACGGCCAACGAAGAGCTTTCCATCTTTAACTTAACCAAAGAATCCTCATGCCTAATATAATGAGCTTGCGAGAGTCTGGGTCAGCAAGATTATATTAATTAGCACGAGAATGGAACTTTGCTATGTTGAGAACACCTTCATAAGGTAAAATAATGTTGGAATAAAGTTATGGTGAAAAAATAAATTGGCGCGCCAGCTGGCGAGCGAGTTTTATTAAATCTGACTTACAATTCACCTGTTTATTACATATATTACATACTGGAGATATCCAGAGTTCACTAAACATACGACATCATTTGAATTACTCTAATAATACATTATTTGCAGACCCTACATCTAAACGTCATATTGTGACAGAATTGAAATGTAAAAACCTCAGAACAATGACAAGCTTGTTCTTGTGCTGAGGTAAAACCAAATAAAATTTCAATATTTGGCTAAACGTTACAATAATAGCTAATTTAAAACTGAACGATCCAAATACATTTATTTCATAGCCAATAAACGTAATATTCAGAACGAGTCGTCGCGCCCCAAAATAATTTCCATTCTTACCCGTTTGTGAACGTAATTCAGTGCTACATATTTACAAAATCACGTGACATACGTCCCAATACGTAGGTTTTTATGGCAACTATATGAAAATAGGGCGAAGGGAAATGTTGCCCTTTTTCCTTGCGAGATCGTTGGAGTGAGCAAACTAGGCAGGTTACGAGGCTTATGTGATTCGTCACACAATGACAGGTTGACAGGCGACACGCAATAACATGTGTAGCGTTACCCGAGTTTTATTACAGACACGTTAGGCTGATGAGTATGACACCAATCTCGTATGTAATATTATATTCTATTTCGAGAAAGTTTTGTTATTTATATTTCTAGATTTTATAAAGATAGGAATGGAAATGTATATTAAGTTCAGGGGGCCCTATTCCGTTTATAGGGGCGAATCCGTCTTTTTGCAATTACGTTCTAGTCGAAAGACAATTTTGATAGCCTTATAGATGTAGAGTCAAAAATCCCCTATTTACCATTATGGCCATCATAGCTGTCCTTCGATTAGAACGCCCGTGTTTGCAAGACGGATATACCCCCGTAGAAGGAATAGGAACCCTGACCTTACTTGGTTCCTGAACTAACTCATTCTTACATAAATGGACATGCGATTTCTAAACAATTGTCAGCTGAATCAGTCTTAAAACTCACTATTTTGTAAATAAAATGGTAGATGTTCTGAATGACACAAAATAACACGGATGTCAACTTAAAACTATTGAAAATGCGATCTAGTCCATTGAAAAGTTACATTTGGGGTTGCGTTTTTTAGAGGACGCAATTTTATTTTTTTGAAGTATAGGGGGGGTCAGTCTAAAGCTAAAATCAAGTTTGTGGGGTCGACACCCTTGTCCCACGGCCGCCATCTTGGAAATAGGGGTTGAAATGGTTTCTACGATGTATCTCTTAAACTATTTATCTGACAAAAAAAATGTATAAACATTTTTGTTGCAAATTAAATTCTCTACAACTTTGGTCTAGTAACTTTTGTCGTAGAACTATAAATAAAAAGTTATAAGCGAAATTGTTAAGAAACTCAATGTTAAGCAATGTCCATTGCAACGCCATCAGAACGTGTGTTTATAAGGTTCATAATACTTTTTGTACTCTCATTAATACCCAAATACCCAAGGGACCATTAGGGAACAAAAGAACATCTGCCTGCTATTATTATTATTATTTCTAACCTCTCTTATTGTAAGAATAGATGATAATATTGTGTTGAAGTTGTCGTAAGTAAGTTTTTTATTAGCATTTTGACTTTTAAGTCTTTTAAAAGTCAAAATGCTAATAAAATAAAAAGTAGTTTTCACTAAAGTTAAAATCGTGTCTAAAATCATTCGAAATCGTCTTCACAATTAAAAACAGAATAAAATACATCCGCACGTACAGAAATATGTAGCACAACTAAAATATATAAGTTGAACGACAACTTCAACACAATATTATCAGCTATTCTTACAATAAGAGAGGTTAGAAATAATAATAATAATAGCAGGCAGATGTTCTTTTGTTCCCTAATGGTCCCTTGGGTTCTTGGGTATTAATGAGAGTACAAAAAAAAGTATTATGAACCTTATAAACACATATTCTGATGGCGTTGCAATGGACATTGCTTAACATTGAATTTCTTAACATATTCGCTTATAACTTCTTTATTTATAGTTCTACGACAAAAGTTACTAGACCAAAGTTGTAGAGAATTTAATTTGCAACAAAAAATGTTTATACATTTTTTGTCAGATAAATAGTTTAAGAGATACATCGTAAAACCATTTCAACCCCTATTTTCAAGATGGCGGCCGTGGGACAAGGGTGGCGACCCCACAAACTTGGTTTTAGCTTTAGACTGACCCCCCCTACACTTCAAAAAAATAAAATTGCGTCCTCTAAAAAACGCAAGGTAAGACCTAAAAAATGTATCATTTCAATGGACTAATCATAATATTACCTATCACTATCATATTTGCAGTTACAGTTGTCAAACGCTTAAGCCAATCGTAAAAGAAAATTCTTGAATGATAAGAAAAAGGAAAAAATTAACATGTCGCAAACCGCCGCGTGTCTCATTAGTCTACGAAAAAAATCTTACGGCTTATCTAAGCCGAAAATAAAATGGGGATAAAACGGAAGAATATTGTAGGTAAAGCCCGGCTATGGGGTATAAAGTTTGAAATATAGCTGGCCGTACAAAAAAATCCTTTTAAAGAAACTTTTACTGAGCACACTTATTGTTAGGAACTGTACAGAACTATTTTTACTGTTAGTCACTGGTTCCGCGGCAAGTTTAAGTTCTTCGTGTTCTCATACAATATTTACAACGTCTTGTTGCTCATTTCAAATTCGCAGCTGTATGTAACTTTAATACTTTTCATAAAATGCATATTCTTCGTTTTGTGACAACGCTTTTGGGCTCTGAAATATGGAAATGAAGGATTTTGAAATTTTATTTCATTTAAAAACTCATGGTTGCAATGCGTCGACTAAAAGTAATTATACGTTTTGAATATCGTCAGAAAATTCACCAGAAATTATGTTTAATTTTTTTGTGATATTATTACGATAAATAAACAAACATGACATTACATACCTATATTACTCTATAACTGCCTCGTCGTAGTTATATTACAGTACCGCTCCAGTACTCAGGTCTCGGGTTCGATCCCCGGGTCGGACAAAGAGATATTAGATTTTTCTACTCAGTATCAACTCAAATTTGAGTCAAAAATGGAAACAGGTTCGCCTCCTATCGCATCATGGGACCGAATACACCCGGCTAAAAGTGAGTGCCCTAGTTACGCCTCTGCCTACCCCTTCGAAGATAAAAGGCTTGAATATTGTTTTTTATATGTAAACAAAACGTAAGTTCCTTTCGCTATAAAGATATTTCATGGAGCAAGCCTCATAATAAAGTGTAAATACGAAGAAATTTACCGAAAAAGCTTTTGTACTTTTAAAAAAGGGGCTGTCTCTTGTAAACGAATTCTTTCACAGAGCGATGGACGAAAATTCAAAAGGCCCTGTTAATATTTCACACTTAACAATGTGTTTGTTACAAATTAAAGCAGATTATTTAAAACAAAAACATTTTTTGCCCTAAGCCGGCCTCATTCTCATTAGTAATAAAATATATTTCAACAAAGGGTTGACATGACAAAAGCCGTAAAAACAAAAATTCTAGTTTAAATTCAACAATGTTGTTAACCTCAGGACAAGGTTGTTAAAAATGTTAACACTTAAATTACCCCTGCCATTATAAAACCGGCCATTTTGTAGAAAGTTTTTTAATACGTAAAGAATTATTTTAAGCATTTAAATTTGATACAGACTGTTAGGGTTAGACCTACTAGTACAAGACATGAGTCAATAATTTAAGGGATCAGGGTTCCACTATCAGTCCGAATAACATCGAACAATTCAACAAATTTAAGATCAACAATACTTTAATGATTCATAATATTATATCTTATTAACAGCCATTTCTTACTTTCCGGCTTGCAAAACAAAAAATATTTAAGCCAAAAATATACTCGCGACCAACTTCATTAACAAAGATAATATTACGCAAACTTACCATTCAAACGAATTTTAAACACACAATAAAATAAATTTACCGAATAAACTTTACGTAGTATTTATTGGAAACGCGTAAAACTTAATGCGAACGCAAACACAGTGGTATTACGAGTTGAAATGAATTTTTTCATCTCATTTTATGTTAACCATTTCATTTTGTTTAGATACTTTGGACAATAACGTTTCTTTATTTTTATTTGCATTAATTATTTTAAAACTACGGACTAAAATGTTTGCTAGCTGAAGTTTGTGATAATAAATAAAGTAACTGTTTGCTTTATTGATAAATTGCGTAAACCTCCTTCAAAACACATGAAACAACACTGATACTGCGTTTTCAATATTTTAAAAAATATGTGACCATTTTTTAACTGTATTTAATTAGCAAAAATACACTTATGAAGTAGTGAGAGAGAACAAAATATAATAATCTGTGGCCGAACAGAAAGTCATTATCATACTTATAATAAATAGCTGTTTTAGTTTGCGACGAATCGGTCTCCGTGGTCACCTGGCGTTACTTCAGTACATCTTTCATCGCAAGTCGTTCAGCTTTCGATGTCATCCAACGCATTATCATTCCTTTATCGATACCATATTCATTTAAGCCAAGTAATTTACTTTATGTACAATATGAACCGTCTCTTTGTGCTAAAAAAAAAGCAAAATAAAATCATGAATTTATCCGAATTTAATAACAAATAAGCAAACAAAATCTTACGAAAACTCAGTCGATTACATCGAAATAAAACAACAGTAACTCTTCGAGTACAAACAATCAAACACATTTGCTAAGCCTCCTTGCCCACGGCTCCCTTAAGACAAAAGCAAATAACCTAAAGGGCTCCAGACTATTTACGAGCGGCATATTGCGTTATAAAAAATGATAGCGGTTTTCTCGGGCGCAGCCTCGTTTGCCGCTTATCGTCCTGATAACGCCGAGCCGTAAAGGGAAGCGAGTCGACGAGAAATACTTAGCCTTATCTAATATTGACGAGAAATATTTCATAATATTCAGACTGCTGTCAGCTCGCTCGATTAGCCTTTTGTTTATCTACGTAGGCTTGCGTTTTTGCCAACCCTATTTATTCCCGTAGACAAAAATTCTAGTTAAGCCCAAACATCTTGTTTTTGTGTAACAAAATTGTGTGAACAATAATTACAACTGAGCAAAAGTTTAATCAGAATTTTTGGAAGCGCCTCGCATTGTTTATTAATGTAACAAATAACAAACTTATTCAGTGTAAGAACACCAAGAGTATAATTTTACGTTACAATACACAACAGCTTTATTTATAATTATGTCATAATTATTTTCCTTTATAAGGTTCAGGTAAGCATTTTTTCGTAATATTTGTTTGTTGTATTGGGTATTTCTTAGAAATGTGTGTCTTGTAAGGTAATTAATAATATAATATAATTAATTAGTTATTATTTCCCGTTGAGCTGTTTCCCTTCATGTATCAAGCATGAGTTAAGGCAGTCAAAAATACTTAGGCGCTAAAGTTACCGTAAAAATATGATCATATATTTTACAATATATATTTGAACTAAGGCGGAAACAACTGCCTCGGTGATCATTCTCCGGACTGTGAGAGTGCATTTGTGTATTGGCCTCACACTTGAGCACTATAACATCTCCTGCGTTACTGGCTGGTCTCCAGTGGCGAAGCGTCCATACAAGCCGATTCCTACCGGGTTACCTTTTGTAAATTGACTTAAAATAAAAAATGAAAAACATAACTAAGCATATAACTAGAATAATAAAAGTGTATTCAAACAAGTCATCCTATACCTACATATTTCATTAAATCAATACTTCAACGATTACGGTAGTACATAGTTCAGATTATTATCAATTCGTTAAATCGTAACTCGCGCGCAGTGCTCGCCGCGCCTTATAGTGTTCGAAGTAAACCCGACCGCGCATAGCTTCCCTCGCGATATTGTTGTCTCTTTCACACGCAGCGCGACGTCTTTGTCTAATCTTTTGGAAGTGACGTAAAAATACATGTGTGCATATGTACTTTAGGGTAACCCGAGAATTTGCGGCTTAATGTTGGGCTATTGGCGCGAATTTTTTTAATAATTTAGAATGTATAATTAGTACAGTATGGGTTATTAATTTTTGTTGGGCACTTTTAGATAAGTACCTCTGTTCAAAATATGTGATTATTTGTTAAATTTAGAGTTTAGAAATAATGTTTATGTTAGAAGGAAATTATTAAGTATTATGATATTTTACTGATTTTAATTTATTGTGACCAGCGTATTACATGTTAACTGTAGAAAAAATATTTCTTCGGGTTACCTTTTGAAAATTTTCACCCTTCGCCACTGCTGGTCTCCATTGAAATTAGCCGTCGTGGCCGAAATTCGGTTAGGAAGAATCCAATATGGAACGAGAAGTGAACACTAAATAGCTTTCTGAAGTAGCTCTTGCGACTAATTAATTGATTCATTACCTATCGCAGGTATTAATAAAATTTCTTATTTATTTCAAAACAATAACCAAACGTATCCACAATAAATACGGGGACAAAATTCCGTTTCAATTACATAGGTTTCCACTAATTACTCTAGGGGACTGAGCACTAAGAATTATGAGCCTCGAGATAACAATGTTGAAAATTAACACAATTAAACACCGTCTTGAGCGGCGCCATTGTGTTTACCAGGAAACCAATTCCTTTTTTGTTTTGTAACGGAGCTGTTAATGAATCTTCCACACTTCATGCTTTACATCAAGATTTTAATGTATGTAATTTGTTTACGCGTGATAAAATAGGAATATAATTATTGTAGCCATAGCACTTGTATACAGGTGTATTATATTATTAACTAACCTTTTTATACAATCTTATGAGGATAGGAGTAAGTTTAATAGTAATCGTTACAACTCGATAAAATATGTTGATGTCATAATGCTTAGAAAATCAAAGAACAACTTAACGACAACGTTCATCGAATATTCTAAATTAACAATCAAATTCGACTTCATAACTTACTTAAACTAAAAGCAAAGGTTTTAAACTTGATACTTTAATACATATGAAACTAAATGAATATCGTCAACTTCAATATTACCTCCAACATTGCAGTACAACGAACCATCCCCCTTGTATAATAAATCTAGCATCGCATACTATAATGTTCCATATATACTTTCCGGACTGCAACTTTGAGCACTTTTCAGTAAGCCACTGAGACGCTTGAAACAGAAGATGGCAGTCTTAAGACCACTTTATGCCTTTCGCGAAGTGCACTAACATATAAAGATACATTTTCACGCTCCGCACTCGGCAAGTTCGACCGCAGTTGAATAGTAATTTATAATAACGATATGCTTAATATGAGTTCGTTTAAAGTTTGCGATAAGCATGTTAGTTTTCATTGAAAAGTTAAACTTTGCTAGTTATATTGATCGGGTTGGACGGTGTCTTTGAAACCTTCCTCCCTAAACCCTATTCCTTTAATTGGGCAGCACTCCCACTATCCTTATTCAAAACTTATAGCACAAACGTCTAACTTTTCGAAGTTATATGTATTGTTTATTAATAATTAACGTTCGCTTAAAGGGTGTAGGGAAATACCTTTAGGAAACCTTTTTTTTTGGTTTCGCGGAGAAAGTCCCTTTTTACTACCGCCCAGCCTTCGTGGGGGGCGACTGAGTGGTTATGTTGGGGTAACCGTGCCTTACGGCCCGGCGTTGAGCCGCCCGGATTTGATGACGACCTTCGGGCGACCGCCGGGCCGAGTCCCTAACCCGAGTACAACTAACCTATCCACGGCCTACCAGCTAAAACTCCGCGGTGGCCCTCTTCGGCGCATTAGGGACGGCTGCGGGCTTCCTCTGACGGAGGTGTCTAAGTCTTCGTTCGCAGCCGCCCCTGCGCGGTGCCGCCTTGCGGCCCGTCTCCTATGGGGGGGGGGGCTCGGAAGCCCCCACGCACCAAAGGACACCCTCGGCGTCTACGGCAGCATGAGGCCAACTACACACTGCCGTCCATCCCGGGGGGTCAACCGAAAAATGTGCAAGGATGCACAAAAATGCACTAGGGCGGACAGCCCCCTGCTGCCCGCCGACGACCCCCTTCGTGGCCCCTATTAGTCGCCTCTTACGACAGGCAGGGGATACCGTGGTGGAATTCTTCAAACGCCGCCATTCCACAGGGCGGACCTTTAGGAAACCTAAGAATTCTATATTGGACTTTTGAAGGTGCGTGACGACTCCCAACCAGCACTAGGCTAGCGTGGCAACTAAGACTTAAATCCTCTCAGTAGTAAAGGAGGCCACGTGCCAAGCAATGAGACAGTATAATACAGGGCTGGTATTATTATCTATCTATACATATCATAAAACAAAGTCCCCTTTTTTTCTCTCTGTATGTTATCGGTTTTCTCAAAATCTATCTAAATTTGGTATGGAGATAGTTTAAGACCCTGGGAAGGGTATAAGCTACTTTCTATCCCGGAAAAATATATAACGGGACTTTTATCCCGTAAAACACCTTAACGCAGCAAAGCCGCGAGCAAAAACTAGTTACAGATATAACTATAAGACCTATTTACGCAATTGCCCCCCACATTGTGAAAACGATACTAGGTCTCTCGATTATGTGAGCTCGCATAGATAAATTCCACCGTTTTGTGTCATTCTAACCTGCACTTGATAACCACACCAAAGGGTTGTGTACGAATCGGGTTCGAGGGTCAATTATTGTACATCGAGTGAGGATATTATTCGGAATTTCTGTATCATAGCAATGTAAATCATGTTAAATAATTTGTAATGCGACACATTTTCTTTTAATTCTGCCATATATTTTTTAATTCAAATATTGGGATGTTTCCATTTAATAAATAGTTATAATTTATTTATTTATTTAATCACTTCTCCATCATTTACAGCTTAGTTTTACTAGAGATACCACACACCACTCTAGGCCTGTACCTTGACACGTCTTTCCACGTTTTGTTAGATTCTATTTTACCTTACATATCACTACCATCTGATGTATCTTTCTCTTTGATCGCATACATAGCTTAATATGAGCAAGTGCTTTTAACATGTTTAGCTCAACTATGTGAGAAGGCTTAAATTAGATCAACGTGCGGATTACCCACAAATCGTATGCAAGTGTAAATCTTCAAAGTAACAAGTAAACTGTAAACGTATTTCTCTGATACTCGCATACCAAATCATCAGAATATTCAAAGGCTAAATCACTTGGAAATATTATTAGAAATTAATCCGCCCCTGTAGATCGAACTTAATATTAATCTGATATAGATCGCTTGTGTCGGCAAAATTAAACCAAATATAAGTCTTGGAATAGAGAAACTACATATTTAATTTGCAAGGAGGTAAAACTACGCATAAAAGACAAATTTTTACTTACACATTTATGCCCAACACAGTAAAGTAACAAATACATCTCCAGAGTTTGTTTATATCATCTATACATAATTTTGTAATTCAAAAATGAGTTTTCATATACGTAAGTTATTAAAATCGCGAGATTTTGTCTTCCAACCTTTGTATTCATACACAATATGCAAAGTGAGCAGTATTTCACTCATTTTTGTTCTTTACGTTTATCATTTACCTCATATAAATTTTAACACAGAACTATTGATTAATATTCCGGTAAAATATTAACACGTTATAAGCTTTTGAAGTTCGGTAGGAGTTAGTGCAGAAAAATGCAAAAAGACGCGCAATACGCGCACATAACGTCATTAGAAATTACGTTGCGTACGTAAGAATGCGATGGAACGATATCAGGGGCCTTATTCTCTATCCCGCACGTTATTTTAACAGTGCGTAACAAGCACGTAACACAACGCGTCATGTTAAGGACTATAGAAATTTGGCTTACAGAATACCATTCCACGCACATTTCTCGAAGATAACATGACACGGCTGCGTTACGCGTTTACACTATCATACAGATTAAGGGCCCTGCACTACACACCTACTCCTGCCCTTGTAATATTTGAAATATAATGCAGTTAAAATGTAATTCTAATCAAATTCAATGCAGTTTTAACGGAATGGCTTCTTCTTCGTAGTTACTGTTACGTATAGAATATTATACAAAATCAAACGAAATATAAACATTACGATTTTGTATAATTATAATCTCTATTTCCTGTTGCACAGTGCTTAAAAAATCTGTTAACGCAAAAATTCTACAGTTGTTTGTTATCATTAGCAAGAGATGGTTGATGTTTACCTTTGTTTTGCAGATACGGACAGATTTTGATCGTAATATTCCAGCGGGCCGGTGCCGTCGCTTTTTGTTCCACTTCGCTTGAGGTTGCCACGCTCCGGGGGATTTAATAATTCCTCAAATCCTGCGGGTGATGTTTTGAGATTTGTATCAAGGTACCGATAACTGAACCGGTCTTGATGCGTTTTGATGAAATTAACAGACTATTTCGTAACCGGAATATTTTGTGTTGTCCGGATTATTCATACGGATTCGAATTACCTGAATTCGAGTGACCTTTCCTGTCCTTTCATTATTCTTATTTCTTAAAGGTCGAGATCGCACCCACGATTTCTTTGCCATTGTAGGTGTTTATGGGCGGTGATATTTAAATAAATCGCAGACTGATTTGCCGGTTGTATAGTTCAAAAATAATGGCCTAAATTTATGTATACACAATATAAAAACATGATTATGACATTTTATTTAATACATTATACTACCGGCTTGAATTTATATTTAGATACATAGACAACATTTATTTCTCTCTGCAGCGTTTCAGACTATTTTTATCTAGGAGTTAAATAATATTTAAACATTACGATGTGTAGGAAAAACCTTTTACGTCAGCGGGAGCCGTAAATAAAATAAAAGGTCTTTCTGAAATCAATAGGTCGGCGGAAATGCAATACGTTCAATGCACATGGAGCAAAATGTAAGTGCTTCACGCGCTATTTCTTGCTAATGGCAAATAAAATTACCTAATATACACTGCCGTATAGGTGCATTAAAGTTATTAAATTAAATTTACTGTCATTTTTCTTAATTTACGAAAAATGGCACTAGAAGTTAATCAAATTTTAAATGGTGTTATTTTCATAATATATTATTTAATTTTTTACCCTTTAATCAAGGGTATAAATGCTTACAACTGTTAATTATTTAAGATATACAGTTAAAAACAAAGTGCTACGTATATAGCAAGAAACTGCCTATTCTCTAAAGAAACGCGAAAGCCCTCTTGTTTTGGCGAATTAATGTGCTTAAATTAAATGAAAATAATTAAGCATGCGTGAGGTAATGCGATGTTTTACAAAATTGAGAATTTTGCGCAACATTATGCACGTGGTCTTATGTAATTATGCTTATAATTTTATAAATTTAACGGTACTTTTCAGTATATATTTAGGCAGACTTCAATTCAATTATAATTAACAATGACTAAAGAATTTATTTAATGTAATGTAGTATTCATAAACACAAAATAGGAACCTTAATCTTAGATTGAAGATTATATCTTTATTAGTCAAACTCATGTATTATATTCCAATGAAATAATATATAAATAATTCTCTGCACCTTCACTTCAATATGGATAACACCTATAATAATTACAATAATTATAATTTAAACTTATAAGAAAAAAAAAAGATTAACTTGAAAGCAAAACTAAACTACCACTTATGTTTATTAAATTAAGATATTTTCATAACCTTCAAATTAGGATTAAAGTAAAGTATAATCAAATTACCAGAAAATATGATTGTAGATTGGTTAATATTAGATTCGCATTTGAGATTATATTATATTTGCTTTTTCTTTGGAAACATAACTATATTCTTAGATGCTTTCTGGATCAATAAGTTTTGTATCAAGCTTAACTAGATAACCGATTTATAAGTATTATTTTATTTTAATGTGTTCATAGAATTTTGTCTGGAAAACCTTTTAACGGCATACAAAATGCTCCCCAATTACACTCATTTCAACTAAAGTACGTAAAAGTTAACATGATACAATGTCGAGAGTTTAAAAAACATTACACGAAAATGGTCCTTTTTGTGTAGTATAGGCAATGAGAGCCAACAGATTTTTTTTAATAAAATGGCGCAACATTAAACTGATATTGAAAGGTGACACGTTTTTAAACCTGTAGCTTCTTTAGGCCTCGGGTCAAACAGCGGACGCTGCGGGACGGCGGCTCTACACTCGACAGTTAAAAATATATATACTACTTAATATAGAAAACCGTCGCGCTCAACGCTCGACTTCACACAGGCCTCATTTACGGAGACACATGACGTAGCGCGTTACGTTGAGCTGCTCGGTCTAAAGTGATTTGGCATTCTATGAGTCCGTTTTAGGACATGCGATTTTACACGCGCTTGCTTAATATACAGCGTTATTTACGGCGGAGCCCGCAGATGTCATCGACACGTCACACGAAGCGTTTATCACGGCGGCGCATGCAGCGGCAATTCTCCGTTCTAGTGACACCCGCGGCGGCATTCGCGGCGTCGCACACTCTTGTATTGCAGAAATAATAGGTTCTAATTTCTCTTCTTGCAACATGCTGCGCCCAACATAAACAATGTCCGACACGCAATATGCAACGCCACACGCGACGCGCAACGCTGCGCGTCTCCGTAAACGGGGCCATTGAGAGGAACGCTAGTATATCATCGCCGTCCCGCCCCGTACGCTGTTTGACGAAAGCTTTGAGCTAACGAACAGGTACACAATACCATAATTATTTATTTTAGCTCTTTTATTTCATAACAAACGAAAAAATCCGATAATTACAAATTGATTATCAAATCATTTTGACCTCCCTAGAATTAAAGAGGTGTGATGAGTGACTATTAAATTACAATTAATATGAGCTCACTACAAAGCAAGCGATATAACGTATGATTTTTTAACCTGTTTATATTTTAAGTGCCTATGTATGCGGCAAACAAATATTGTAAATATATTATAAATTTTACAGATTAAGTTTCACAATAATTAATCCTAAAGCATAAAGCAATCGATAACGTGAAAACTATTTATCTTTATAACGGACCAGTGAAACGTGCTACACCAAAGCAACAGCATTTACGTTCAAATAAAAAGGCTCTAAGACGATATATTTCAATTAAAGTCTTTAGTAACAAGCAAACTGCTTTAAAAAGCGAATTCTTTTAAAACCGCTGAATAATCCATTTGAAAACAAAATATAGTACGTACATATCGATACTTACATTTAGAGTGCTTATAAACCATCCATTCATAAATAATTTCATGCAGCTGAGAGCAGATGCGGCTGTCAACTAGCCAGCACATTGTAATTGTGATACATTGCACCTTTGCATAGTTTGTAATGGAAACGTCAATAATTTGTTTTTTTCGTATACAGCAATAACACTTCTGTATAATTTTACGAATTACTCTATTTTGTTTTAATAAATTTCGTTAAAATTATCCAATTAGACCCTAGTAATTAATTCAGTCTTTTCCCTGGAATCAAACCCTTTAGGAATTCTCCCTCATAAAAGAAACAGGCATTATATTATCATAGTATTTTAAAAATATCCAGGTAAAACTATATGACTCTTATTATTCAGTGAAACAAACATTTTGATTTTGGCGTAGTTATATCAAAAGGTTCTCGTAATGCCTTGTCTCTGCGATCCAAGTCCGATACACAATTTAAAGCAAGTGTGGTGTGGCCGCGCTGTCAGTATCAGAGCCGCTCTCATTTGTCAACGGGCCTGTACATAACAGGTTGGCTACGGGTACCGCCATTTGCATGCGTTCGTATCTAACTTCGTGAGCGGTGTTCATGCAGGAGGCATTACAATTTGTAACTAACGTGGCTAATGGATGCCTCTGATGCTTCACCTACCGCCTAATATGACGTCCACGTTACCAATAACGCCTTTACTAGACTCGTATTGAGGTAATCGTGTATGGCCATCTATGTCAATTTGTTCCGGTAATGGCAAAAGGGTATCGTATTCGACACGGAAACGATGTTATTGGAGTTTTGAAGAATGAGAGTCCATTTCGATGAAAGGTTAAAGTAGTGGATGACTCTATTTCTAACGTGGTGGGCCTGATCGATTTTCTGATCACAGCTTTTATAAACTTTAAGAATTTTTAGATGTAGTAGAATCACTAAATGTATTTTGTTAAGGAGCATAATTTACTAACTCTATCAATATTTTCAAATTGACTAAATTTTAATTACCCAGAATGTAGTTTCCCATTGATAATATTGACAGGCAACTATGTGGTGTACACCGCCCACCAGCTGGTTGCGACAGCGACCGCTGCACAATTTCGTAGTTACCAAGCCAATTATAAGAGGTTGCAACTCAATGAAATAATATCCATAATGCTTTATTATTTGGTTTTGTACGAAATGTTGGGAACCGTGCTAAAATTTGTGAACAATTTTGAGGGTAGCGTGAATACCTTTGTCTCCAAAAACGCATGAAGCGACACCTTTATACAAGTTTCATACAGTTAGAGACTAAGGCTCAATAATTCCACTATCCTTTCCCAGTTTCCATTTTTTTACGACTGTAACGGTGAACAAATATTCTGCACAAGTTCCAATCTTCTCGGCCCCCCCTAAAAATACGCAATAAGTAAGCAAAAACTAGAAAATAAAAGGCAGAACTCCGTGATTGATAGGTTTTGTTTAGACTCATTCGTCCCCGTTCGATCGGAGCTCGCGAATCTATTTCAGCATCCGTATGAACCGGCGCGTATTTTAATCTGATTTTTTCAGATGAATTCCGGACGAAGCCGGGAAGCCAGGGGATTAAATTCTTTTAAAAATATGCACGCCCTATACGGTGAAAACCTTATTTTATATTTAAACCGGCGAATCAATTTGAATATATTTACCTTATATCAATACCGGGATAGTTTCTTCGTCGGAGACGTGGAGAGGTTTTTCTGAAAGGCCAGAATGAATGGTTGACTACAAAAGGGTAGAAGTGACTTTTGGAATTAACTATTTCTTTGATACGTAATAAAGTGACGATATTGCACGATCAACAAAGGACGTAGTTACATCCAGTTTCATATTAGCGTTCAAAGGGATCGTCTGAACGGAAGAAGCACGTGCAAAATTGTTCACTCACTGCTGCTATCCAATATGTTCCGTCAACAACCATTTATAAAAATTGACATTTAATATTGTTTTTTGTAAAATAAATTATTATGTATCTGTCGAAATCAATTTAAAATTTCGCAGTATAAATACAAAATCTTTACAAGATATCAATGAAACAACAATGTCGAAACATATTACGTTCGCGATACAACACGAGGTCTACGAGTTTGGAGAGAGTTAAATTTAACAATGGACATTCGTTATGAGTTTTCATGTAACAGTTTATAACGGCATTTATTTTTGCATACATTACGACCGCGGCGCGGGCACGCAGCGTCGGAATCATTCGGTTGTTTAATACAAAACGGATTTGTCGCAGCCCTGTTTTCCGCTGTGTTATTTTCGTCAGGCACATCAGCTATTGAATTTACATGCAGCAGTCACGCTTCCATGGCTGTCACTTCATACATATGTATGATGTTATGCAAACTGCAACTTTGCCTTTCATTGAATAAAAATATTTGATATGCGACGATCGCCCTTAGGATACCTCAATTACATTCTGTTTCTCTTTGATAAATGTTACTGTTCATTTATTTTAAGTTAATTGACAAAGATCAATGTCCACATGCGTCTTAATAATTAAATTAACGTCTGTTGTACAATGAAAGATTAAAAGTTTATTGTAAATTCTTGCTTTGAAATAATGAGAGCAGAACGTTATTGCGTTATAACTTGTGTTTATTGTTGTGGTTAAAAACAATATTAACTCGTACAGCGCCGCAGATGACAATTAAATTGTAACTTTCTAACAATGCTACGAGTTGGGGACGCGTCGAAAATTTTCAGTGAAATGCACATTGGTAGGTTCACGCGAGCTTTGGAGACGGCAAATATTTTCGCACAAGTTCTCCAGTGCAGTGGGTTAGTTCTAATCTTAATTTACAGTTCGCGAGGAGTAGTTTGTTCGCAATAACAAGTCGCAAGTTTGTCGAAGCGGCGCGGCATGCTCTTGACGGCGACATAAAAACAGTATGGAACCTTCCAATCCGCGATGACACATTGCGTAGGTGAACCGATTTATATAGTACTAGCTTAAGCCCGCGGCTCCGCCCGCGTTATAAAGTTTTTCAGGCTAAAGTATTCCGTTATAAAAGTAGTAGTTTCCCGGGAGCCTATGTTCTTCCCAGGGTCTCAAACTGTCTCCATACCAAATTTCATCTTAATACGTTGGGTAGTTTTTGAGTTTAACACGTTTAGGCAGACGGATGCAGCGGGGGACTTTGTTTTATAATATATTTTTTAGAACTTTTTAAGAGGAACAATCCCGTCATACATCATTGTTGCATAACTTTAACCGTTTACGCAGCGCACGCAACGGACGCTCTCAAAACTAATAAATTGTCCCCGTTTTTGCAGCATGTTTCATTACTGCTCCGCTCCTATTGGTCATAGCGTGATGATATATAACTAAGACCACTCCACGAACAAAGGGCTATCCAACGCAAAAATATTTTTTCAATTTGGACCGGTAGTTCCTGAGATTAGCTTTTACTGCTCTGCTCCTAATGGGTATAGCGTGATGATATATAGCCTATAGCACTCCACGAACAAAGGGCTATCCAACGCAAAAAGAATTTTTCAGTTTGGACCGGTAGTTCCTGAGATTAGCGCGTTCAAACAAACAAACAAACAAACAAACAAACTCTTCAGCTTTATATAATAGTATAGATATAGATTCGAAAAGTCATACATTACAAAAATGCTGGGTGGATTTTTTAATACGTTATAGTAACAAACAAACACGTCATACTTATTCCCTCTTATTTATGTAATTTGTAGCGTACTAAGGTTAATGTCCCATTATTTTGTTATAAGTAACGCCAACAAACTTTCAGATTACTTTATCGAGTCAAGGACTACAATATACAACTTACAATATTGCAATAACTTGCACACGAATACATTATACAACTTACAATTTTGTAATAACATCTCCAATATCTAACATCAAGAGCGTCCCATAGCAAGCATTAAAACCTGAATAAAACAATAAAAATGTTGCATAAGATCACTATGTTACTGTTTACGCCCTGTATTGTCTGATGAAGCGCACTCAATTTACACGTGAACTCAACAACAAGTTGATTCCATACATTCTCATTTTATTAGCTATAAATTGGATTATGCTTTGTTCACGTGAATAGTTTACAGCTAGCAAGTACGGACTCATATTGCGAGGGATATATTCATGGTAACAATAAAATCTCAAATACATTCGTTGATATTCTAAATTGGTTATCGTAAATTCCTAAACTTGTAGCTGAAATTGCAATGTTAATGTGGTGTATGTACACCTACACTTGTATAATTATGTGGTTGCGCCACGCCCCCCAATGTCACGGCCATTAAACAGTTTGTCATTAGCAAGCAATTGTTTCACATGTCTCTTCGTTCGGCTACGCTACAACTGACAAATTTAATTATTTCGCCTTTTAAATCAATAAAGAAAAATCACCATCATTATGATTTAGTTATGCAAGCATTATTAATACACAATCTAATTAATAGAATGACCTAACTAGACATTCCTCAAACTAATTATACTCAACAAAATATACACAAGGGCACAATTACTGAAAATTTAATTTAGTATACGAGTTGCACTAGACAGTTTTAATTAATTCACAAAACGTGTAATTTAAAACTTCACTGGACGGCTACCAAACTCTGTCGTCTATTTTCAGGTCGTTTCTATTTTTCATACTTCGCTATTTTGTACCATTCACTCACTTAAAATATTGTACAGATTTCTATTTGCTAGGTCAACTGAAAGAATTGCTTCATGTGAAATTGGACGAAAATATCGAAATACAGAGCTTACGAGTAAGCTCTGCTACATTCGACAGTTGGACCTTAAATAACTGAAATGTTACTGACATTTTTTAAGGTTCAGAACAAATAGATATTATTGGTTCTGAGATAACATATAACTCAACTCAATATCTTCTATACTGTAAATATACTAAGTAATATAATAAATGTGAATGTCTAAAGATGATTCTATGTTTTTAAAACTAAACACAAAACTATTCCTACTAGACGAATTAACAAATATTAAGCTAGTTTTTATCCTACAATAGTGAACAGCAATGGTAAAGCGTCCATCTAACATGATTCCTGCTAGCTTCCTTTAATTTATGTAAAATTTAATTATCATTACAACGATTTACATACCGCATTTATGCATATTATTAGTACTTATATGTGTCGGGTTCTCTTTGGAAAATTTCACCCATCGCCACTGATGCACAATAGGACTTTTATTACAAGGAATAAGGCGAAACCACGAGCAACTTCTACTAAAATATAAGGCGAGTAATTACGTCATATGTATGTTGATGGATGCCAGCGTACAGGACCATCGTTCCGCCTGCCTCGCTTGGTGATTATGGCAATTACTCCCAAAATGACAAATACGATTCAGCCCGCTATACCCAGAGACTGGCTTCAATTAGGACGGACCAAAGGTCACTATTAGCGAATTACCATACTTTTCCTAAGGCGTCTAATTAACGAATATTAGGCCTTAATATGTAGCTTATATTTCCTCTGTCTTTGTTGAGCAATAAGGTATGAATTTCTGGTTAAACATTTACTGTATTTATGTATTACCGCATCATGAATTATCATGTGACGGTTTTTATCGTGAATTTGTATTACTTAGTGCAATGCCCTAATACATGCTGTTATAGTTGATAGAAAGTTAAGGTTATTATAACAGGTTTACAAATATGTATATATAAGAATTAAATGCCAATTGAATATCGTTCTTATGAGATCCTGCTAAGATTATAAATATAAAATGTTATCATGTTTTGTTAGCCAACCATATAAAATTATTTATTGGATTCGAATACAATTTGATATAAATATTAGATACAGACCATTTCCAGGTAATATATATATATATTATTTTACCTTGATAAAACAAAGCTTCCAATAGAGTAGTATTCCGAGAAACGATGTTGTATGCCGAATTGTAAGCAAAAGGCATAATTAAACAGATAGATAATATAAACCAACAAAGACCAATCTTTATCCCAGAAGGGGTCGGCAGTAATATAATACCAATGTAAATAAAGCACAAAAATCTTTAAACACAAAGACATTTAATGAAAACCAGTTAATAACTCCAAATAAAACCGCGCG
This sequence comes from Manduca sexta, assembly GCF_014839805.1. Classification (NCBI taxonomy): domain Eukaryota; kingdom Metazoa; phylum Arthropoda; class Insecta; order Lepidoptera; family Sphingidae; genus Manduca; species Manduca sexta. The sequence goes on from NC_051122.1 coordinate 7,573,873, forward strand.
AGGTACCGTAAACATAAACTAACAAATGCGTAGTTTTACCGTCACCTAAGCTATTTAATATTTTAGTTAAACCGCGTAGCAGAACAAACACGAACTTCGTCAAAGGGATTCAGCTAATTTGATTTCTGTGTTCGGCCGCCGCAAGAGGGTTAGCCAGGCCATGTCTATCGGACACATGACACGCATTTACGAAACAACTGCCGCTAATAAATTGTTATCTTAATAACTTGGTCAAACTCAGATATTTCACAGTTACTAGTTTGCCCGATAAATATTCATTTATCACTGATACTCAAATCCCTTTACTTGTAATGGCAAGAATCTGTCTGTTTCCTTTACAAATGTTAATCAATGGACAGATAACGACTTTTATTATAACTATCCTAAAGGCTAAAAAAGCCCATAGCAAAATATATGTAAAACATAACCGATAGACGACATTACACAACTGGCATAGCGACCAAAAGTCAATCTTCCCTTAATTAATATTCAAGTTCAAACTATCATTAGGTATTGTTAACTTAAGTCTAGTGTGATTAATAAACATCAACCCGTTCCCTGGCAATTTATTAGCGTGCTGGATCATTTTTATTTCGTTGAGTCATTCTCTTTTTCCTTGGCTTTACCCTGTTTCGTTTACCAGAGACAAATCATGGTGATACAAATGTTATTTGCCTGGGTAATGCTAGTATATTTTGTATAATTAATCCTTCCTAGCTGAGTTTCGGCCACGGCGGTCAATCTCCACGGAGATCAATCAGGTACGCAGGAGATATTACAGTGCAGAAATGTGTGTTCAATGCGCAATATACAGGTGAACTCTCTGTTCCTTCGCTCTCACGGTTAGGTGAGACAATAATCCGACATGACCAGAGAGAAATCAAGCACAAAACCAACGGCTTCACGAGCTCATAATTAATATATGCTATAATTAATATATTTCCTAAATATCAACAAAATAAGTTTACTCTAATTCTACGTAAAGAATTAAGATGAACAAATAATATTTTCTTCCTACATCCGCGTCTCACAATCAACAAATTAGGAGCAATGTTTAACATTACCGACCTCAGATCGGGGTCTAGTATGTTCTGCAAATATTATTGCATAGTGTTGACCCCAATTATACTTCAAAATTGCACTTCAATTAAATGTATTAAACTTAAATATGGTAAATGTAGTATTGTTTGGTATTTAAAATGAACCTACAAAATATTTACACTATTTAACTCCAGATCCGTTACTTTTAAATACAATCATAGTTTTTTGGAGGGCTGCATTTAGAGCGCCTCTAACCCCGGACTGTGGGCATGAAATTATAGATCCTCCTTAAGCAGTACCTCAACGCAACATTTATGTCAAAATATTACTAAGTACTTAAAAAAAGGTCAAACACATTAATTTATTTTTTTATTTTAAATAGGCTTTTTTCGATGGCGCATTATTTTTTTTTTTTATTAATACGAGCACACTAAAAGGTTATTCAAGAATATCATGCTTTGATATATTTGATAGCCTGTACTAATGAGGTTTATGCATCAAACGATACCATCCGCTGAAGAATGAAATGTTAGTGCTATGAAACATAATGCAATCAAGCAGTTTAGTAATGCAAAAACCTAATTTGAGTCAACATTTTGACACAATGGGATACTGTTTACTCATATAAAATTACACTTTTATCTCCACAGAAACAGGCAGATGTGTAATTTCGCCAAGATATTTCTCGTCCCATGATTTGATAGTGCGACATATATTGAAAAATGAATGAAATAAAAAATCGTAATTCCTTATTATTTCCAGAATTAAACCTTGAACTTACATTTTATGAGCTGGTGATATATACGGGAACGGTCAATTGACCACACTGTACGTGATGGTGAGTAAAGTAGGGTCCAGATAGAATGTCTACTGTCAAGAATGATCCCTCATAAGTCGACACAATTATCTCGGCCTATTTGCAACCGGATTTACGGTATAAGCCGATCTCAAAACGCGACATGCTTACATGGACCGTTATGACGGGTTTTACACCTTGACCAGGGTGGTTGCTATCCGAACGGATACAAGTATCCTACCACCAACGCAGTAGCCATCCGAGCGGATATAGGTATCCCACCACCAGCAATTTAGGTATTAAATAGTAAAATTATAGTATTAATGGCATAGTGAGCATAATGACCATTCCAGAAGACATTTATAACGGAAACGTCATCACTTTGTGCACCTCTGTTGAGAACGTTGGCAACCAGATTGAGACCAATATAAACTGACACAGTCAGATAACTTATATTATTCAGAAAGTCACCGGTGCTCTTCGTGTTCTCTAATGCTTTAAAAGAATATTTTTCTCTATAAAAAAAAAAATATATGGTTTTCCGAATACAAATTATACAAGTGTGTGAGATTATATTTCCAACGATAAAAGACAATGAAAAGTAGAACGATTAAACTACAAAGATTATCCTGTGACATAACATAATATTACCCGTAATCCTACTATTATGCGAAAGTTTGTGAGTGAGTTCTCTTTCACGAAAAAAATATTGAACAGATTTGGATGAATTTTACAGTAATATTGGTTATACATCAGAATAACACATAGCCTACAATATATAATAATTTAGTGTAACTTGGTCATAATAGGACGATACATATTATGTAAGTGAGAAAAAAATTATCCCGCAAAACTCATTCACGCGGGCGAAGCCGCGAGCAAAAGTTAGTATGCTATAATTATTGTCACATAAATAATTTTGCCTGAAGAAATGACTATTAAAATCAAAATAGTACACAGTTTGTATACGATAGCGTCACGTTGAACGATCGGTGCACTTACGGAGACTTCAGAGGCTCAGGGCCATGAATAAACCATGGACTCAATGTAGAACCCGTGTCGAGTGCGCTGTGTTGACTGACGGCCCGATGCTGATGCCGTATTATTCTAACGTGCGAGAACATATTTTTGCTAAACGTATTAATTGACCTCTACCGGAATACTCAATATAGATTTATTGGTTTTAGCCTGTGTATTTGTTTTAATAGATATTGGATATAAATGTATCTAGATGATGGACTAACTCTTGCTCGCAGCTTCGCCCGCAAGTAGGAGTTTTCCGGGATGAAAGTCCTGCTATATATTTTTCCGGAATAGAAAGTAGTAATTTAAGATAAACAATTCTACGGTACATCATCTTTGTCTAACTCCAACGGTTTACGCAGCGTACGCTAAGATAGCATTTTTTTCCGACTTACTTGATATGTATAGTTATATTATGACCAAATTACATAAAATCATTATGAATTGTAGCCTATGTATTATTCTGATGTAAAACCAATATTACTGTAGCGTTTCATCCAAATTCGTTCAGTAGTTTTTTCGTGAATAAACATACATACATCCATCCTCACAAACTTTCGCATTTATAATATTAATAGTAATAAATAAGGTACGTCCGTATTACAGATGATTGTTTGCTGTGTTCATGGCAAAGAATTGTAATTTGTTACGAAGCTTAAGTAAACCAATTATCGCCTTTGAATTTCAAGGTTACATTCTCTCACATTATTTATATAAATATTGTAACTGTAATAACATTTTCATTAAAATACTGTAGCCTAATCAATGAACCCAAAAAATATTCAATTAACCTATTTATTAATTCCACTCAGCTACTCATTAGCGACTTCTGTATTGGGCTTTTTGATCGAAACTTCGCTCTCAAGATCAACAACCTTAATTAATATTTTATGATAAATTAATTTCACAAACACAAAAGCGGATGAAAGTTTTAACACAGAAAATGGGTGTTAAATCACAATATTCAATTTACGGCATCTACCGTAGACATTAGTCTGAAATCGAATGTACAATAAAGCAGTTTGAACTGAAGTTAAATCCCTCGTTGAAGCGGAAAGCAATTAATTAAACTGGTTTGTATAAGAACCATCGTCTTACCCGACACGAAAATGCATTTTATTCGGAAATCAATGTTAATTGTTTAAGACGGACGAATTAAAGTCGAAACGTTTGTAAATATTCATTGAGTGTTGGATTGCTTGAAAATATTTTCATTCGTTGGATGTTTAATGTAGAAGCGAAGTTGCTGTTAATTCAGCTTTAAATTTCTCGATTGTAGTTTGTATATGTTATCTACAAAATTTATTTCGTTGTTCATCACGTGCAAAAGTAATTATATACAGAAATAGAGACTCCAGTTATATATCAAATACGTTTTATACAATAAAATCGAAACCCCGAAAGTTTGCTAACGGCACCCGCGCCGATAATTGCCAATAAATTAAATGCATGTCAAGAATTTTAATGGGATTATATTGGAAAATAAAAGTAAAAACGTAACGATGAAAAAGGAAGATAAAACTAACAGGGCTCGGCTTCGAAAACCACAATTACCAAACGTGATTTCTAACAGCCGAGATTTATTATAGCAATTATGTTGTTGGAATCAACAACCAGAACAATTTATGAAGCTCGTTCTATCCCATTGCTAGCTCTACAGTAATTTCACTGACCTTAAACCTTCGTATTTTTAGGTGAGCAACTGTTTATTCAACGAGAGAGTAGCATGTAACGAGTGTTTTAGTTCTCTGGCCAATCTTGTTTACCGAACTTGAAACTGTTTTTAAGGTTCCATTGAAATAAACTTTTTTTACATTTTATATTGCCGACAGCGAACCGAACACTGACTTTGTTCGCTTACGCTTTTTAAATTTGTTATTTAATTTTATGAACCGGAAGATCAAGGTTTAGTTTAGTTTAAGCCAGACGGTCTTCTTGTAATTGGAAATTAATAAAACGGTTATAATACAAGTAATGATTCACTTTGTCAGCTTACCTTACGTTATATGGAAATACATATTATTTTAAAATAAGGCACCGTTAAAGCTTTTTTTAAAACAAATCATATTTTTTCTAAACTATGCAGCAATTTGCGTAATTATTGCAATTTCAACTTGCTACACTGATTGTACAAAAATTAACGACGAGACTGTAACGGGTCCGGACTTGGGCGAAACGAGTCCTAAATGTTATCCTAAATACATCCACAACGACATCTTCATTAAAATTCATTTCATGAGTTCCACACGTAAAGCGACCCGATTATCAAATGTAGAGAAATTGTGTTGTTTGTTTAATATTGTCACTATCTATTTACAACTTTTTACATAAAACAGTAATATCCTAATTTAGTTATTTGGTTGTCCGTTTTGTTTCGGAAAACAAAATAAACTCCTTGATATTCCTAATGCACACTCCATAAATTTAAAGAACACACTATTAGTGTAGAAATTTCATTTCTACATTGTATAAATTCCTTCCCCTAACAAGCACAACTTTAAATCATATCATACAAAAATAAAACATAAGACTAAGTATCTTGATTCACAGTACATATAAACAGCTAAACACTAAATGGTACATTGAAGCCCGAGTGTAATTTTTCCCGACTTATTAAAGCCGTTATCGCGAGGCTAGATTCTTCAGAACGGCAACCGTTTCAAAGGCTGTCACCCGGCTGGCAGGCGACAAGCTTATTTAGTCTAAATTAGAGCATTCACCGCTGCTCCAGATTTTATGTACTCTAGTACTTTAGTCCCATTAATGCCGAACTTCTATGAGAGAGTAGTGATTGCAAATGAGTAGCGGCTACTAATTTGGAATTTGTCTTGCAAGTTTGCTATTTACGGGAAGTTAGCTCTTTCGTGATAAATAAACCTAGTGGATGGTAGATGTTCTTTAAACTAAATCTGTCTTGTATACTAGTTTGTGGGGGTTGCTTGCGGCTTCACCCGCGTGAAAAGTCATTCTTGCTATAAAAGTCCCTAAGACACTGTAGCGTATCATAGCATCATCTATGATTTGGTAAAGATTATGTATGGTATCAGCACCATCTATTTAAAAAATCTATTTGAAAATCCCGTAATTTCCAATAGGAGCAAATTGCTCGGAAAAAAGGAGCCTATGTGTTAATCCAGGATATGGTCTGTCCGAGCACCAAATTTCGTCTTAATCAGTTCTGCCGTTTCGGCGTTTACTTCTAACAAACATTTTAACATTATCACAACTTTACCCATTTATCAAATTAGATTATATTGTAATAAAGAATAATATTAATGAGCACTGTGGCGAAAGGCTAACCAAAAAGTAAGCTTGGAACCTAAATATACCAAACGATTAATAATAAAATAGGAATATTTCTCATATCAATATACGAAACATTGTATTAAAAAAACTGTTGCCTAGAGGAAAAGGATATTAATGATGCGTGACTTAATATCGTATAAGCAAACAAATCGAAACAGACCAAAAGGTAAACACCCACGCACGCGTACCCGTATTAGTTAGCGGCAATATCAATATCGGGATTCACATATCAACATTCATATCACGTACTGCATCGAGAACTATGAAGATTAAATAAATTTACTTGGTAGGGTGGTGTCAGAACGGCTGAGTTGTTAGGGATTGAGAAATAACATTAGTGGTTCTTTCGCAGTTTTTCTGGGTAGGCCTGAAAATATTTGTATCATTATTAGATTTAAAATAATTTCGTTTCGTTGTCAGTTATCTACCCACTTTCTATTTTTATTTTATTTCACTATAAAAAGGCAAGCGGCTTTAGATAAAATGAATGAATGAATCCCTCTTAGCCGAATTTCGGCCACGGCGGCCAATCTCAACGGAAATCAGCCAGGTACGCAGGAGATATTATAGTGCACAAGTGTGTGCGCAATACACGGGAGCACTCTCTGTTCCTTCACTCTCATAATTCGGAGAGACGGCAATCCGACATGCCCGGGGAGAGATCAGGCGCAGGACCAACGGCTTTCCGAGGCACGGGGGTATCACACCGCCAACTTCCTGACTCCGAACTGCGACTGAATAATTTTTAAAATGGAAAAACCCAGTCACAATTATTTTGGCCCGACCCTGGATTCAAACCCAGGACCTCAGCGCGGCAGGCGTACTTGTACCGTGTATACTTACAACTACGCCACCGAGGCAGCCAAAAAGATTAGATTATTTAGATAAAACGGATTGTACCTACTACATATTATTTGTTTTCTTTTAGTTTTCCTATATTAACTATAGTCGGTGATATTCTCCTAGCGCATTTTAAAATAAGGATAAAATATAATTCATAATTTGTGAACGATCATTAAAAACATAATGCTGTGTTAGTGTCTGTTTCTCTCCAAAATAATCACACTACTTAAATAAAGTCTTCGGTAATGTGAATAATATGTATTCACGTCTAACAGGGAGTGGAATGGACTGCTGAGACGAATGTCCGCAGGTTCGAAATTCCAGGATACGCACCTGTGACTTTTCTTAAGTTATGATCTCTTTATGAATTAACGTTTGCTCTAACGGTGAAGGAAACCCACATACATTAGTAGTTCCCTATAAGAACTTTTGGGTATGTAAAATCAGTCAATCCGCACTAGACCAACGTGGCGGCCTAACCCTTATCCCTCTCAGTAGTAGAGGAAGCCCGTGCCCAGCAGTGGGACTGTATATAATACAGGGTAAATCTTGCCAGAATTTTGTAACATATTACTTATATTAAATTCTTTTGATATACATATATAGTATGCCCATAGTGCATATATAAGTGAGATCACTAATAAGCGGGTACATAATCAATACTCAAATATAAAAACATATAAGCTAAAACATTTAACACGAATTTAGTCTCAATAATTGTTAAAATGCATTGTAATAACGATTCATTAATGTCCATTTCGCAGTTAGTATAAAGTCATATATCGTTTACATTATTTAGCGCAAATTATATCGTTCGAACCATATTAGATTAAATCTATACTATTATATAAAGCTGAAGAGTTTGTTTGTTTGTTTGTTTGAACGCTCTAATCTCAGGAACTACCGGTCCAAATTGAAAAATTCTTTTTGCGTTGGATAGCCCTTTGTTCGTGGAGTGCTATAGGCTATATATCATCACGCTATACCCAATAGGAGCGGAGCAGTAATGGCTAATCTCAGGAACTACCGGTCCAAACTGAAAAATTCTTTTTGCGTTGTATAGCCCTTTGGTCGTGGAGTGCTATAGGCTATATATCATCACGCTATACCCAATAGGAGCGGAGCAGTAATGGCTAATCTCAGGAACTACCGGTCCAAAATGAAAAATTCTTTTTGCGTTAGATAGCCCTTTGGTCGTGGAGTGCTGTAGGCTATATATCATCACGCTATACCCAATAGGAGCGGAGCAGTAATGGCTAATCTCAGGAACTACCGGTCCAAACTGAATAATTCTTTTTGTGTTAAATAGTCCTTTGTTTGTGAAGTGCTCAAAGTTATATATCATCACGCTATGACCAATAGGAGCGGAGCAGTAATGGCTAATCTCAGGAACTACCGGTTTGAACTGAAAAAATCGTTTTATGTTGGATAGCCCTTTATTTGTGGAGCCCTATAGGCTATATATCATCACGCTATGGCCAGTAGGAGCGGAGCAGTAATGAAACATGTTGCAAAAACGGGGAAAGATTATTAGTTTTGAGAGCTTCCGTTGCGTGCGCTACGTAAACGGTTAAAGTTATGCAACAATGATGTATGACGGGATTGTTCCTCTTAAAAAGTTCTAAAAAATATATTATAAAACAAAGTCCCCCGCTGCATCTGTCTGCCTGAACGTGTTGAACTCAAAAACTACCCAACGTATTAAAATGTAATTTGGTATGGAGACAGTTTGAGACCCCGGGAAGAACATAGGGTCCCGGGAAACTACTACTTTCATAACGGAAAACTTTAGCCTGAAAAACTTTATAACGCGGGCGGAGCCGCGGGAAAAGCTAGTAAATTATAAAACCTCAATAATTATTTAATAACATAAAATGGTACATCACACGTTTTAAATAAATTTTCTTTTATATGAAAACCGTGTACATTCTCCAAGCTTTTACCACGTAAGAATAATATTTTCTAAATTCATATGAAACCACGTAAATGCTTTAGCCAACCGACAGCTAATTTGGCATGTTTAAACATTCAACGTGCGCGCTACAACACCGCCAAAACTCAATATTATATTTATACTGGGGATGGCGAAATTTTATTCCTAACTTTATAATTCCATTGTTAAATATTATATCTATAGGAAACATTTCATAGGTACATAGTCTTTTCCTTTAACATTCAATTTAAATCAGCTATCCTATAAACCTTTTAAACAGAAGCTATATATACGTTGCACAGTTGGGCAAACCGAATTTGTTATTATTCTTGCTCTAAAAATATGAAATATATCTCCAAACATCATAAAATATAGGCTAATATTTATTACTTAGCCAAAAATAATGTCAGTTAACACTGTCATAGTAGTTATGAAGACTAATCTAGTCCTATCTATTCAAATATATAGTTAAATACAAGCAAATTACAAATATTAATTAATTTGGATCTTTGCCAAAGTTCCTTATACACGCTCAAATGTCTTCTGTCCGTAACTAAAACCTCTCGTATTTTCAATTTCTTGATTTAGTAAATTAGTGGAAGAAACTAATTGCAATGGCTTATGATTGCCTAGTAAGTCCTGTTGGGTCGAAGTGCTAATTAAATGATTAAAACAATATAAAAAATCATAATTCAATAGACATTAAAGACCTTGTTTATATCACGCATGAGAATTTGTTTTAAAAAATATGTTCATCTAAGATCAAAGGAATCGTCGAATAAACTTGGACAAAAGACCCAGAGGGAGACCAAGACCTATATAAATAAAATTCTTTAAATCTGCAATTTATTTATGAATCATCTAGGCTAGTTTTATTCTGAAAAATAAAATGCACAATAGGACTTCTATCCGCGAAAAGACTTTACACTACAAACAAAACCTAATTTAAGTAGAAAAATGATGACAAAACATTATTTTCCTACATGTGCTATTGTTATCAACTCTTTCAACAGACTACTACCTTGAATAGCTTAACATAAAGTCTAATAGAAAATTCTAGATAAACAACCTAGTTTCAAAGTTATTACGGTTAAACTGTTGTTTGCGTCTATTGTGAAGCGTTTAATAAATAGACTATTTGTTACACGATGTGCTGAAGATAGAGCAAACCCATATTAAATTTATACGAGGCTATGCAGCCTAAACTATTAATCACGGAAATATTTTGATTAAACATAAGTATGAATAAGTCACAAATATTTTATGAATTAGCAACAAATTTAACTTACTAAAGACTAGGCAGGTTAAATATAAAAAGTAGATAAAAACAAAATATGATTTTAGAAAATATAAAATATATGCTTTAGTTACATAACATATATAATGGCCGTCACGCATGATTATTTTTCCACCTATGGATAATTTCGTATTTATGAACTTCTTAAGCATTATTCAATTAATTGATACCTATAATGATAGTTTACGCACCTATAACTACATACTCTGCGGGTTAATTTACTGTGGTACCCGTGTTGTGACTAAAAATACTTTGTATTATAATTTGGAATGTCAACTATATTTTTTGTATAAAATAAAAGAAAAAGAAATGGAGAATCTGGCGTAGGTAATTGGTTTTCGACACAAATACGCAATAAGTTACCCATGAAACTTTATGTGTGCTCCGTGATTGGAATAACTTCATGGTCTAAGTCCCATCGAAGTGAACTTCGTCACAACCCTCTGAATAACTAAAATCACGCCATAATACCAGTGTATATTATATGCGAAATTGCTCATGAATTTCACAACTTACGCTTACTTTTATGGTATTAACCTTAAGTAATTTGAAAGGACTTTTGTATTTTTTTAGGTAAGTATGAGTTACTTTTACATAAAGCTTTGAATCAGTTACGTTTTTATCGACGATAATTAACTAATATACTTATCTATACCGCTAAGTCATCGGTGATTGGGAAATTTGTCGAACCACCACACTAATCTTGCTAACGGCACCAAAACCGATTTTTCACATATATTTTTCGAAACCTCTTAGAACCGATCCATTGTTGCGAGATGTGTGGCGAACGACTCTACTAAAGTTACCTTATTAAATGTACAGAGATCGCTTCACTGTGAAATGGATATATATGCAGCTAGAAGATAAAATGAAAAGGAATTATGAAATATAAAATACTACTACCTAAAATGAAATATTTTGTATTACAAAATAAATTAGCTTCTAAATTTGTGTTATTTTATATTACGCATAATAAATTCTGGCAATAAATAATCCCTTAAAAACAAATTCTAGCGCTTTTTTAACCGGAGAATATAATCTGTACTGACCACATAATCTCGGCAAGTCATAATGAGGAGATTAAAATTTCTGGCTACAGTAATAGCTTAAAGGCCCACTTAAGCAGGTTTTATCCCCATTACAGCCTTATTTAAAATTTTGTCTTTATTTGTATACACAAAAAAGTAATGATTAACTTCAACAATATTGAAAATATTTTATAGTTGCGGTTTCGTTACTTTCTCTTATATATTGACTATAACCGCAGAAGCAATCATTTTTTTCTACACTAGGCTTCCAACTCTAAATCATAATCGTAAACACGCAAAACTGGCACTTATGTTTATGTGGCATTCAATCTTTTTCGTTTATATCTCTGTAATAAAATCGAAGAAAGACTATGATTAAATATGAGTCCTTAATTTTAAAAATCTGATATAATAAACTACATAGACATATTTTCAGAACGAAATTTATTTTTATAAAGGTGTGTTTCGGAATTTACACAAAACTGAGGCTTTTAATTTTCACCGTATTCAGAATTCATTACGTTATATTTCACATTCATTCCATCCAGAAATTATATAAAATCATTCCCATAGTCACAGCTTCAACTCTCTGCAACCTACAGTAGTGGACACTATAATAAACTTAAAGGGCTTGTTTAATATAAACGATGAAGAAAAATCAGGCCACCAAGGCGTCCATGCAGACTTAACGCTTCGATAGAAATTTGCTTCGTATCTAGTACTTGTAATATACTAAGGCGCTGTTTCACAAACAGTCTGAGTTTTCTGAGTAAATGACGTCACATTAATGTGTAAACCGATCAAACACGAGTCAGAATAATCTATGCTCCCAATTTCAACTAATATTATAAATGCGAAAGTTTGTGTGGATGTATGTATGTTTCTTCCTCTTTCACGAAAAAACTACTGAACGGATTTAGATGAAACTTTACAGTAATATTAGTTATACATCAGTATAACACATAGACTACAAATTATAACGATTTGGTCATAAAATAAAGATACATATCAAGTAAGTAGAAAAAAAATAACCCGAAAAACCCCTTCAAGCGGGCGAAGGCGTGAGCAAAAGCTAGTAAATATATAATAAAATTAGTATCATCTATACAATAACTATTAAATAAAGTTCAATGTAACTATCAAAAGTAGCATGAGAGTACTACTAGCTTAATATAACATTAAAGATTAATCAGAATTCGCAGTACTTGATACTCGGTAACAAGTAAGACATTTCGAGGAAAAAAACTGTTTCGCAATTTTTATAGTACTATCCGCAATCGACGCCTAGTCAGGTTCTATGAAATGAAATAATTTTTTCGAATCCATAAAAAGTTTACAATATTTCAGATTCACAAAATGTTTACTTTACTATCTGTTGGAAGCAGTTTCCACTCGAGAACAGGCAAAAAACTCTAATATTGCTCTTTCAAAATCAATTCTAATGTATAAAGTAGGTTCAGACTGATTGCTACAGTGATTGCTACAACAAATACGATACATTACTTATTAGGCTCAAAAATATGCAATAAATTATGTTCACCTTAATGTTGAGCAATTATAACTAATATATAGCCCCGTTTCGTATTTTTAACAATAAATTCTTAGGGCATACTGCATAAAATACTTTTGCTTCAATTTGCGTTATTGCAGCGACTGCAAGAATTTTCATAATATCGACGCTCAGAGTTTAATAACGTGATACCTATGTATTTGTTTAATACAAAACGTGCGCTTTATTGAATAACAATGCTGTTTTCTATTTCAGAAAAGCTTTATTTTTTAACATAATTATTAATAAAATTTCTTTATCTATATTTTATAATTAGACAATGATTTCCAATGAATAAAAAATAAACATGTTTTTGTAAATTGTATCAACACACATTATACGATATCGATTCTTAGGCGTCGATATGGCGTCGTCAATGCTAACGTATACTATAATATAATTTTAATTATTTGCAAGTGCCCAATACTTACACTTGTTTAACTCGGGTCTGATATGCATACTGGTCCCGCAACTCCGAATAAAAAAATCTATATATGGAAACAAGAAGTAATGGTTGATTTACACTTAGTTTTAAACAAGGCTTTTAGAGTAATTCGTTAAAACATAGAATATTTTAATAAACCGACTGAAAACGTAAAAAATTAAAAGGAACTACTGCGGCCAGCACCGCCTTGTCATGCGCTTTAATTAAACAAACTTCTAAACGCAACTTAAATATAATGCAGCGACATTAAAAGGCTAACGCGGGCACAATATAAAATTTCACCTAGAACCGTTGAAACTAATTTATAAACTTGTGTGAATGGTCTTTTTCTACCAACGGAAGACCATTGTTCCATCGGGAGTCAAAAACTTCGCAAACAAATTGCTGAACACTCAGCTCGAAGCTATTTCCAATAATCGACCAAATTCATTTGAATTTTCCCTATCGCCTTTTAACCCGAATCGTTTTGCTTTCCGGAATAATTACATAATCTTTAATCTGAATTCGAAAAGTAACATCAATATTAGTAACTTGAAAGACTTAATTAATAATATCTTTGCTTCTTCAAAATTTCGATCTCAAACGTAGATATTACGTGGAACAATAATTTTCCAAGTAGATGGTTAATGCCGAAACTCATACAACTAGTTTTCGTCGGCTTCAATAACGAGTCTATCATGGATTATGCCGTAGAATATATTTCCGTTTTCGGGCATAAAACTTTCCACGTATTAATTTTGGATATGAGTAAACCTTGTTCGAAGTTTCTTTTGATCAGCCTAACAATTTTAGTTTGGCCCCGCAACAATCAAAAGCCTTAATGAAAATAGCTGCTGGGAATTTTGAACTTCCATAAACATTATGATTTATATTTCATTTATTATAATAAAGATATTGTATTAGGTTTGAGGTGTCTGTAAAGATATTGTTCAGGTGATAAATAAATAAATAAATTATAGTTTTGATTTTTTCCTTTGACCCTTAAAATGCCTAAGATCTCAAAGTAACAAAATATAGTTAATATCAATCAAGTTTCAACTCGTCTTAAGTTTTTTAATTTCTATACTGATATATTTTACCTTTCTATTTAAAACAACATAGCAAAACTTTTTCAATAAAACTTTAGATTTTTTTCTTTATTAATGATCTGAGATTTTTTATCGTATTTAAATCGCCACCAATTTTGATACAGCTCAACCGATTTTGTTAATCTTCAGAAAGAATCTTCATCTGGATTTTAGTTATTCTTTTAGAAAATTACAAGCAGTTAATTAAGAATGAAGCAACTTTTAAACTTAGAACATATTTGCAGAATAGTTGTAGAATTATTACAATCCACTTATAACGCAAATAGTTTGTTTTAATAAGCCATAATCGTTTTAATAATCAAGCCATACGGAAAGAGTTCAAAAAACTAAAACCACTGAAAATCACTGACAACCATAATTATAAAGCGGTTAACGTTCAAAGTGATATTAATTTTCACAAATTTTCCGTTACTGTTAGACGTCCGAGTGAAATTCGTTAAATGCCTGCCTGTGAATATATCAGAGTTTTCAAAAGTTTCAAACTAATTTGCCCATCCATTTTCATTATAAATTCATTTGTTGAGAAATTCGATACCATTTTAATGGATCAACATCATTTTACTTTTACATTGTGCTCTTTTTGGTGTACGTGATATTGAATGTTTTGTTAATTAAAACTTATCAAATTAGTCATATGATCAATGAACCCTGATCAGTCATGTTATATTAATAATTGTTTTTCAAACTGCAATTATTTATTGCATTCAATTGAAATAAACTCGAATATGTGTATATTGTATGAAAGCATAATTAAATGCCTGCAGGAGATGGGTATATCCTCATATTTGATACGGACAATCATTTCTAAATATGGCTCCTATAAAACTACATTGAAGTGCTATTATAAAAGTATAATATATTTATTGTATTTATGGTTGAATGTACTACGTGATCCTTATTATATACAGAATTTCACCCATGTATTATAACATCCCTGTTTATTTTTATAGCCTTAATTACACTTTACATATTTAAAGTATTTCAGGGAGCCTTATTCCGTCTACAGGGATGGGTATATCGGTATATATTTCTAAATGAAGGATAGTTTTAATAGCCGCATAGGTACACGAGTGAAAAATCACCTTTTGACTTATACGGCTAACAAAACTGTCTTTCGATTAGAACGTCCGTAATTGCCAACAGATAAATATATCCCCGTAGACAGAATGGGGTTGGCTGACTAGATATATTCATAAACACTTAACAGTCTCCATTATTACCCCAATAAATTCCTTTCAGCATCAACACTTGCCGCGATTC
Organism: Manduca sexta; assembly: GCF_014839805.1. Lineage (NCBI taxonomy): Eukaryota > Metazoa > Arthropoda > Insecta > Lepidoptera > Sphingidae > Manduca > Manduca sexta. The sequence continues at coordinate 7,589,482 of NC_051122.1, forward strand.
TCGAAGCGCCACAACATGTTAATTATGTTAATGAAACGTACAAGAGCGTGCAATCGTATTGCAATGAACGTGATCACTTCACGAGTGTTCATCACTAAGTAACATTCATTGCTTGATTAAATTTAAATCGTTTTACTAGTGAAGCTATCTTCGTTTATTAGATTAACGGTTTACCGTTTGGAATCGGATGTGCTTATTAGGAAATTAGATCCTCTTCAACTGTCAATAGTCGTTAGTTGTAATGTACTTTCAATGGTTTACTTTAAAGAATTTTAAGTAAGATTTTTTATTTGTACCAGTCTATCTACATTATGAACTACCGTATTTCTGAGCCCTCATCACTTATTAGTAAATGCGATCACTGAATGTCACTAATAAGATGATTATTCACATGGACGACACATGTCACTTTGCCAGGTGAGACACGCGAGCTAATGAGCAAATGGTAAACCGAACTCAGGACCTCCACTAGGTAACGCATTTTATTGCATGCAGGGCAATCGTTTTCAGTGTAGGCGAATGGGAATAGTGGAAAGGCTCGCATTATAAATCCTAGTTTTGAAGGTTTGGAGGTCATTTTGAGCTTTTCGGATACAAAATTTGTACTGAGATCAATTTTCACAGCAAACAATAAAAAAAATTAGGACTTTTTTTGTTCGTAGTCACTTTCTCTCACGATTTGACAATTATAGATTAATTACTTCTAATTATTGGCGATTATGACTTGGACCGTCATCTATCTAGAAAAACTGAGCTATTTTATATACTGTAGGCATTCTCTCAATACTTACTAAATTGACAATTATATACTCTATAACACAAGTATCATTACTGAAATAAGAATTTATATTATCCGCAATACGATCCCGTGAAACTATTCTTTTTGAGATTCGTAGATTTATACATTATGAGATTTAGGACACTATTACACTCACCGCTAGTTTTTACTGGATCGTTTTCTACTCTTTCAACCTTAGAAACGGTCTAAGCCGAGGTCCGTTACTTCTAAAAGTACTTACTTTTATGGTAGTTGCTATTATTCTTCAAGCTCACACGCCTTAGCCGCTCTCAAGTTTCTCTGTGAGGTTGTAAAATCCATTTAAGACCAGCACTCTTGTGGACATAAAATCAAAGCTTATCATACGCATTACATTTCTATTCGCACGTCGGGAGAAAAACGTGGAACGCTATCCTTTCATATTTAAATATATACGGTAGAAAGAAAGATATTTAGCCCAGTTTTGGAAATTTTCACATTACAGGAGCGCCGCGTTGGTTCCCTTAGAGACAGAAGTTGTGTGTCGTTTGTAAGTTTACGCGGACTCGTCTCGCCCTGGGGCTGCGTCATTGAAACTTGTTATGAGATAAAATTGCACTGGTTTATAGTCCACACTGTTTTGAAACACCGAATAGTGTTTTTAACTGCACAACAGCTGCTGCATTTTACTCAAGTCCTTCGTTCTAGCGGCTTTGAATGCTAAATAGAAAATTATTAAGCTTTTTGTTGTTTTGAAAACACACAAACGCATGTGATTTAGAGTGTATAAAATAAAAAAGTGTATGCTTCGAACAAAATAAATGTTAATAAAAAGTAATTTTAATTTTACATGTCTTAGGCCTCAACTTCTACACGAGAAGAATTTGTCGAAGTGGCAACATTAATTTCAATCAGAAATACACTAACATACATACCATATGCGCACTAAACTAAAAAAATATCAAAAAATCAGAACACTAAAATCGGGATCATTGGCGAAAATATTCGTTATTCAATGATGGCAACCGTAAAGAGAAGGTGTAGTTGTGGTGTGTAGGTTTATATTACAGAAACGCAATGTAGGACTCTGTATAAAGGTAAAGAAAATCTAGAACACATAAGCATGCGTTCGTAATTATAACCTTATCTATAAGTGGTATAAGGCCTACGTTCTCCAAAGTTTTGCTACAGTCCACCCCACTGACCGCGGGTTGTGGAAGGTTTATATAAGACAAGTTCGAGCTCCTGGCTCGTGTAACTAACAACCTACGCTCGTAAACTTTTATGATGATATCTTCGGTATAAACGCTCTAGTCATTTGGATTACTACAACTCATAAGAAATACAGTGTATACGTGCTTTACCATTATCTGTATACAGGTTATATCGTGGATATTGTGAAGAAAATGTTATATTTTTTTCATATAATATAACGCTAATAGACTAAGGAACAATTACCTAAGTGGCTAAGCCTAAAATGTTATTGATAAACTTTTTTCTAATATCAAGATCTTTAAAATGATGTAAAACTTCTTAATATATACCTATGTTTACTTTACTTATCGCAGATCTGATGGCCGACGGGGCAAGAAGGTTCAGAAGTGGAGGCGGCGAATGATAAGCGCAACGTCGGATGTCCACCTACAAGGTAGAGAGATGTCCTCATAAAATCGCAGGAGGTCGTTGGATGCGGGGCGCTTCCAACAGGTAGAACTGGAAATCTTTTGGGGAGGCCCATCTTCAGAAGTGGACATCCTGCAAATGATGATGATGGTATCTTTACAAAAATAATTGTTAGAAATAATGAGTGAACTAAATTTAAATGCACTAACTGCATTACTGTTGAAAGCATACCACTGAAAACAATTCCTAATAAACAACACAATGGTGTCTTAACATAGAAGTCAAATGAAAGTACAATTTACATTATCTTTGTTATGTTTTCTCCGTATATTTTTATTATTCTAGTCCTGCAGCCCCCAAGGCAAAGGCGGGTAATAACTTGATCAATAAATATCAGCGGGATCTACAAAGCGCATTCGCTGCGCCGGATGCGCTGGTTAATACAATCATTATTTGTTGCCCGAAGCAATTTACTGCTTTTGTGTTGCAAAACTGGCTCAGCACGGTCACCTACGGAAATTGTTAATAATATCATAAATTAAAGCTGTCTGATGCTTTATGCCGTGCCTCGGCTTCAATTTAAAGTAATGCGTCGAGACTACCGAATGTATTTGCATCAATAATCAATAGTTACTTTATAAGTTTGACTTAACTATAAGTTTAAAAATACTTCATATAAATCTATATGAATTCTAAATGATTACCTATGTTTACGCGAATGTTAGACATTAAAATAAAACTATTTTGCGGATTTGATCGCGGTTTTTATATTATCATTTTCCCGTATATTATAATTTCCGACGTTATCGCCGGAAAAAAAATATAATATAAAAACCGCGATAACATTCATAAAATAGGTTTATTTTAAATCTATGAATTCGTTTTTAGCATTCCGTAGTAAGTTATCAATCTAAACAACTTATAAACTTCATAAGAATAACGTAAAGATTTGGCATAACGACATACCAATTCTAGAATTCTATTCAAAGACGAAAGAATATTGTACATAAAATACGATATTAAATTCTGGCCACGCCTTACGTTATATACTTCTCGCCAGTGAAATAGAACTTTCACAGCTGTATGATATAAAAGTCGAAGGACGTTTTTATACTTAAAATATCCCTATCCGAAGCGAAGAAATTCCGCCGACCGTCGGAATAGTTTGTGCATTCCGCGTCTCTTGCGGCCAGCGCGGCATATCGTTGCGCTTAGCTCGCCGCCGCCGCAGTATAAGAATCGTATAGGAGACTCAAACTTACCTTTCTAACCGCCGCTTTCATTTGTGCAAGCAATCTGGGACAAAGACGGTAGATCCAGTCCTTTTACCCCATACGATGCGATACTTTGATAAGAATGCCATCTGAAATCTGAGTATTAGGCAGAACAATTATTTTAATATACAAATTACGTTGTCTTATTTTTATTTATAAGTCTACTAATTGCTAATCTTACCCATATACTAATTAATCTTTGGTATTGTAGCATAACGTTATTTCTATAATGTTTCTGTACGTTACTCAGAAGTAACGTACAAATCAAATACGAGTCATTGCTATACCTCGTATTTGATTTACATTTCATACATTTGCTAGGTGCTGCTCGCGATATCGCCCACATGACCGTTCTCAGAATAAACTCCGATTTGGTTCTTTCCGGATTAAAAACGGTGTACATATTAATCTCCCTATAGTTATATGTTATGACTAGCTTTTTCCTGCAGCACCGCCTGCGTAAAAAAGTATTTCCGGCGTAAATATTTTCTTCGGATAAATAGTACCTTCAGCACTCAGACACTCAGGAGTAATGTAACTGCCTATTAATAAAAAACATTAAATAATCAGTTTGCCTGCTCTTGACATTAGCGCGTTAACACAAACAAACTCTTCAGCTTTGTATATTAGTTCATGGTTTTGTTCATGGTTCCACCCGCGTAAACTGTTTCCGGAATAAAAGTCCCGCTATATATTTTCAAGAGAAACAAAGTAGCCTAAGTCGTTACCAGGGTGTCAAACTATCTTCATACCAAATTTAGTCGGTTAGGGTAGTTTTTGAGTTTATCGCGTTCAGACAGGCACACAGATATTGCACGAGAATTTGTTTTACAATATGTTTTTAGAACTTTTTAAAAGGAATAACTCCGTAATACATGTGTGTTGCGTAACTTAATCGTTCTGTCTTTTACTTTATCTCAAAAGGTATAAATTTTCCCCGTTTTTGCAACATTTTTTATTATTGCTATGCTCCAATTGGTTATAATATGATGGTACATGGCTATGTACTATAGGCTTATAGTCTTCCTTCATAAATGAGCTATCTAATTTTTTTTTAAATTCCAAATAGTAGTTCCCGAGATTAGCTCGTTCAAACAAACTCTTCAGTTTTATATAATAATACGGATTTATATTTAATTCAAATTCATTTAACGCTTTTTGTGTTAACTTAAAAAAATCAACCAAATATCTAAAACCTAAACATTTTCACAATAATAGGATTTACAATGTAAGTAGGGAATGTTCATAATCCCACAGGGTAAGAATCCCTGCAGTGTGACAGCTAATACCCATTTAAACCTCGTGTCACAACTTAAAAAAACCACGGGACGTTAAGGAACTTTGGATAAATTATGTTGTGCGTGACATCAGAAACAAGTACTTTTAAAATATTAAGCTTATAATACAGATATCTATAAGAAACGCGTAAATTAATAAAACATGGCGTAGTTTAGTTTACAGATTTTTTTACCTAATACTTCCAGATTCTACTTGTTCTTCCTGGCTTACCTTCAAAAATTAAATCAAAAGGATGTTCGAAAGACCACAGTTGACGGAAATGCTTGCGTGAGCTAAAAATTATATTCATAAACCTTCTGTAGGTTTTGTTGAGAGCACGATTGTTGCACTGAGCTCGTTCGTAAGTAATATAGTTCATTCTTGAGTGCACGCCCCACTTCGTCTTAAGAACCACTTCCTTTATGGTAATAATTCGTTTGTTGATCTTCTTTTACATTTCACTGTGTCTTAACATACGTCATAACTAAGCAAACGAAGCAGAATAATAAACAATATTGAAATTCGCTGATTTTAAATAAACTTCGACAAAGTACCCAAGCATATGATGTTCAGAGATATATCTATTTAATAAAATGAACACCTATGGATTATAAGCAAACGGCTCTAGATGCTTGGAACTATTACACATAAGTTCGATATGTAACTTTAGTAATTTTTTTTTAGTTATTCATACTCTGTTGGCTAGCAGTCCTATATAAAAAAAATTACCTATTCTAATACAGCAATTTAAAACCTAAGTACTTACATAAGCGTATATGAAGATACGCAATATTGAAGTCTTAGCTCCGTGCTTCCCTATATTAGTATATTATCTATATCTGTGCCTAGCGCGAGAGATGAACTTTCAGCAAAGTTGAGACACCGTCATATTGGGTGACATCTTTTATGAAAAATCTAGAAACAAGCCGAGCATCTAATTATGTTATAGTTTGCGCGCATTTGAAATATTTCATTTGCCAACTTAAACCACAATGAAAATTCAAATTAACTATACCAAGAGTTCGTGACGCTAAAAGTCAGAGTTAAGTAAGATGAGGAGCAAAGCTACATTTGCCGGCCATTAACAAAATTTTATGATTAGCGAGATAATGTTACAATTAGGCTCTTTAACAACATTAGTGGCCGTATGTACGTGAACAACGGGCGAGGACTACATTATGTCACAGACGTAGTTTTTTTTTTTCATACAAGTAATAATACGGCAACTTGTATAATATTATAATGTATACGGGTAAGTAGTACTCTATTCAATGAGGGTTCATGTCTTTTTTAATAAATAATGGTATATTAATATATAAAACATAAATTAATATATTCATTAAAAGTTGTGTAACTGTTTCGAAAATACCAACATATTTTATATTTGCATTTAAAACGTAAACTACAAAAAGCTTTAAGTTAATTTGTATTTTGTTAAATACTTTTATTAAATCATCATTGTTTATATGAAACTTAAAACAACGACAAACATATTGTTCAGAGATATGAAATGCTGTCATCTTTGGCTGTCATACAGGTGACACATTCATTCAAAGAGCATTACACGTTCAATTTGAAAATTTGCCTTTCGACATATTTTTCTTGCAAGGAGCAATTCCGGCTCTATAAATAAATAATTTAACCATCTGAATACTGATATTATGTAAGCACAGTGGTGACAATTACTATCAGGCGAGCGACTAGCTCGTCTTAGCAATCAGTATTATAAATAATGTCATTACAATTAAAGTGTAAATATAAACAGATACTAGTTCGAGAAAACATAAATTAATATGGATGTACTTTTCAGTGTAGTTCTAGTTATTGATTTTCTAAAGGATAATGTTCCTGTTTCTACTCTTTTATAAGTTATACGTATCTACTTCGTTAATAAAACCAAATATATTAACCCAGTACAAAATGTGCCGTGAATATTCGGGTGATTCACATTTGCCGACTCACCGAAGCGTTATCATTGATTGAACCCTCAGATGGACAAGGTGTAAGACAAGGAAATGGGCAGTTGTGTAATAGACAAGTGAGGTCTCGCTCTCAATCAATAGTATTAACAAAGAAGGAAGATATTACTGGTAATAAAATATTGATGAAAAAGATACACAAATAACGTTGCAGAGGTATACAAAAATAAAATTACACTTAAAACTTCTGATGGCATTTTTTGTTTGTATATTTTACGAAAGTAATAATAGAAAATAGCAGAACGGGTATAAAGCCCTCTCAATTCGAAGGTTTCTTATAGTACAATACATTAAACAGAAATATCGAATATAAAAGACATGAAACCATAAAAGGAATTCATCGTTAAATTTTGTGATTGAACAGCGTTTGTTATTTGTCTAGTAGGCAATTAGATATCTATTTTCGTCCGAACGTTCTGTAGCAGCAAGGCAAACACAACCTTACTATTTGAAACTGTAATAACGATTTACACATTGAAACTGGTTTTACTTTAAAATTCAATGTACTAGGAATCACGTACAAATTTATTGAATGTAGTACGTACTCCGTAGGTATATAAACGTAATAACAATTGCTTGACGCGACTTCCACTAACTAGTTTCTTTGTTCATTCTTGTAGAAAGCTGATTCCGTTTACTTGGCGACAGACGCCGCTGAGTTTCTTTAAATATCTTCCACTTAAGTTTATATAGGGAAAATGAGAAGTGTTTGTGGCATCCGCAATTTATATTAAATGGTAAAATGATAAAAGTATTTGTAGTCTGTGGAAATAAATATCGTATAACTATATTTATACTTGACGAGCTTCATACAATAATGCTTAGGTCCATCAATTAATTACATACATTCACTATAAGATTAGAAGTAATCTGCAGGGCAAATTTGGTATTTTCATACTATAAATATAGATATAAGATGATGTACTAACTATTGAAGTAGTATAATCAGTTACAATTAGATTTTTCGTAGTAAAACAGAGTAGAATCTTCATGTTCAAATCAAATCCCGAATAAAAATTGAAATAAATTAGTCTCCCTTACTCCCCGAAAATAAAAGCTTTCATCATGATTAGTAATTACCTACACAGTCATTTTCTCCCAGCGATTACTGCAATCGTTTAAACGAGCACACGATAGACGGCATTATAGGTAGTTGGTCCCGCGCTATCGTAGAGGCCGAGAGCGTTCTTCAGCGTACCTAGGCTATCATGGCATCCACCTAGTACGTAACATTATATTTACTGGACGTCGAGGTTGAATACAAAGCACAATACATACCTGTAAAATCGGCCCTACCGTTTCTACAGTAAACAAAAACTACTCATGAATACCCACACTAACAAAGGAATCGTAACCTCTCATATAAGTTGTCAATTTAGCATTGAAATATGTACACACATAAGTACGTACGTACGTACGTATTATTAGCAAGACAATTTTATACATAAAATTCTAACATTCGTTTATAGTAAGCGTGACATCAAAGCGTACAATATCAAGACCCATTAATTCCGCCCATTCATTTATTCAACTTTGGGCGCATTCAAGGAATCCGCCAAAGTGGTCCGTGTTTCGCCTCAGAGTTCGTACCAATAGTGTCCACTTAGTTAGCGAACATCATAAGTCTTCATTTTAGAGTGAAACTAATTTGACTTTCCTAAGCGTGATTAAAAACATTTCGCTAAGTACAGCCCGTTAAATCGATTCGTTTGCGCCATTATTACGTGCTTGGGAAGCATAATAGGTATGAAGATTTGGAGCATTTAAGAAGCTATTTGAGGATATTTGTTAGAAAAAATCTTTACCATGTATTTTGTGAAGGCAATTATTGTAAGTTGTTGATTACTGTATCGAACGCTTACAGAATTCTTAATATCGAAAGGCAAAACTTTGATAAATACATCAATAGTCACTTAATTTCTAAATATTATTAAATATTTTAGATCAGTCGTAATACATGCAATTTAACAAAATCCAACCATACGAGTAGTAAGAAATGTAATTAACTATTAAGTTTTATTGCGAATCGAAATCGTTTTTCTAAGAATTGGTGCTTTTCTGTAAATTATTCTTTTTTCATGAGTGTAGGTAGGTACTTAAACCTTATTTATGTAGGTACTCTCAGCATTCTTATTCAAATTGTGTAAGTATTTTTATGAAATGTTAAGTCTTTTACAAACGTAATATGTTTTTCTAGACAAACATTCAGAAAGTCTGCTTGTAATTTAGTTGCTAAAACCAAATAAGGTATTACAACAACTAAGGTTAAAAATAACGGTAGCGAAAAATGACGACAAATTCCATAATAGTTTAATAAATTGGTAAACAAGTTTAAAGCGCCACAGCCGGCTGACACTCGAAGCTGCCCCGGTAAAGGCCAACATATCTATACATTTTCACGTCCGACCCGCACAAACAGTTTGGCCACATTGAATGACATCCCCGACCGCCATTTTCGCAGGGCTAAAGTGAGAGGATTCAATTGGCGCACGTCCAAGATAGATTGGATTCAATCCAAGTCACGCCGAAAACGACGCCTTGTTCGGCCTGTACCATTAGCAGATTTTTGCACTTATACTTTCAATTGCTTACTAATTGATCTCAAATACTTTTGTAGGTTCTACATTTATTTTTCTGTGATATTAAAAGTGTCTGACAGTTAAAGCTATGATTGGAGTTAATAATGATACTCTTTGTTTTTCTGTAACAATAAGCAACCATTGAAATATTATCTTCTAAAATCTCGCTAGCGGATATTGACAATTCGTATGCCACAAAAACAACACTTGCATTCAGAGAAATACATGCTGAATTTTTAGCGGACGATAGAGCAGGCGATGGTGTTAAACGGACTGTTCGCGTTTGAAACTCAAGCTCCATTACCATTTCAGGTAGATAAAGTGGGTACTAGAGTAGGAGTGTTAGTTTTCATGCCCGATGACGTAGAGAAATCTTCAAAACACATTAAAAACTGAGCTAGCTATGTTCTTGATGAGATAAATTATACTTAAAATTATAATCAATTACTAGTTGAAAGAAATTTAATAGACAAGGAATAGACTAAATCACACCCAGTAGCAGGGTCCTACTGAAAATTTCATTGTGGGTACATGAATTTTTGTAACTTAAATTTTTTAATGAAAAATTAAAAAAAAACTTTAACAGAAAATGCATATTAACACATGGCTATATAATAACAGACATGCAATAATTTGATCCAATTGAAATCGATTTTGTAAATTGTAATAAAGACAAATTACGAAAACAAGCGTTGAACGCCTATCATCTTTGTACTGTATATACCTACTTTCCTCACTAAACATTTACGATATAAAATTTGTAAGTAAAATTATTTGGAATACAAATGTGAAATTAAAGATGTAATTTCAACTCCACTGTCTGCAAAAAAAATGTTTTTATTCGTACCAAGTGTAATCACAGCCACTGAAGCTCCGCGCGTGATTCTATAGCATAGAAACCCAATTCTACAGGGATCACTCTCGTGTAAAAGTACCTCGTCTTGCGTGTAACTTCTTGAAATAAGACGTCATTTCCATTCACATGTTATACGTGACAATCATCTCTTCTCTAATACTGTATTCAGCGTGCGTCCCGAGCGTCATATAAAACTTATGCTATCGTTGCCAATACATTTCTAAAGACGAGAGTTTGTGTGTAGACGCTAATTTTATTAGACGAGGATTTGCGACTTGTAATTTTTTGTGTCTCAGCCTTTACTCATCACGTATAAGGTTGTGTATTATGAATACTGATTGCGTATAGAAGGTTTTCTATTTTAGTATTTTTGTCTACTTTTTTAAGAAAATTATTTTTTTGTATTATAGTTCCCCTTTGTTACATGTGTAATTTATTTGTACCACCGCTATTGACTATCCGTATTAACGTCTGACCCAAAATGTTCTATGGAAAAAATATTTCTCATTGCTTGCTACGGCCCATTACAAAGGCACGAATTTAACCATACTTCAAATCACGACTGCGAGACTTCAAGACAGTGTAAAAAGTACCACCAATAGCTAAAAAAAAAATAGTATGATTGTAAAATATAGGTAGATATTGTAACTTTGACTTTTCGGATGACCAACACCTCAGTCCGACCCATGACCACGATGGATGCAAAGTCTTCGAAACATCGAGAGAAAATTATAATATAAAAAGCCGCGATTAAATCTAAAAGATAAAATAGTTTTTTTGCAATGTCTCACATTCGCGTAAACATAAAAGCAAATATTATACTTCTAAGAAGTTACCTTTTTAATACTTTAACTTACCTTGCCTTTTTAATACGAACAGTGGGTATTTTTTAATATACGAGTATGTCTATATTGATAATTACTTCTCGAAATTTATTTCTCGCAGCAGGTAGTGCTATGGACGCATCGTCACAATCCGAAATAAAAGACAGAAAACATTTGTCTCAAAATTACTAATGAAATAAACTGCGTTTTGTAATTCAATGTTCAAGTGTTGGATAGCCGCCCAGTAGAGCAAAACAATATAAGTATTTTATAGTCAGGCTTATCCCGGAACACAATCGTCTCACCATCACTTATAAAATGGTTATTTACGTATTAAAATTGTATTTGCTCAAGCGTTAACGATATTTTTAAATCCTGCGTATTACGGATAAATTACTCACTAAGTATGAACTAAATGACTCTCTCCATTTGAAGTTACTTTAATTTCTTTCAGCTTATTATTACTACTTCTGTCTTATGACGTCTTTCGCAGATGAAAGTTAGACGTCCCACTGCCTTTAACTGTAACTTTTATGTTCGTTTTAACAATAACACTGGCTTGTTCTTTTTTTTAGGAATATTAAAACACCTCGCATCGTACCAAGATTATAGAAATGACTACATAAAAGCGGTGTTATATACGGCTTATTTAAATTAAACAGTTCTTATTTTATTATCATTAAAAGAAAATATGAAGGAATACGTATTTACGTAATTATCTCACTTAAAAGATGAATACACGATACATTTTACATCACGCGGATTAATCTCCGAAATAGAACGCTAATCCCGACCTTGGATACATAGAATGTAGCCTTATTTTTTCCTGACGAAAATCCTTTCGTGTACCGCATACCCATTCCATTGTTTCCGAACATCTTTTATCTTATCATAAAAGATAACTCCTTAGCTCGCATCTTCCATGGTCGTATACGCAATGAAATATACGTGTACGAATGACGGTATCCGAGAGGCATTCATTAGAAGTAAATGTATAAATGCTACGAAAGAATACACACGATAAAATGTTTAGGCATTTAATGGAAGACTTAGTGATACTATGAGACGAGGCCGCTGTGAAAATTAAGGTTGGGAATTCTACTCCCAGATCCAAACAAGCGTTTGTGTGAAACGAATTTGTATGTTCTTTCGTCTCAATGTTGTACGACTAATAGCCTCTTGTAGTTTATAAGAACCACGACATGATTTGTGTAATCTTAGTAAGGGGGCTAACATCTGTGAGACTATCTTATGAAGTGTTTTTAATTATGTAGTCAACGTATTTTATAAGACAAAGTAGGCTAGGGTTTTAACAGACTAAAAAAACACTACAAATTAATAATGAAACTACATAAATTCTGTTACGAATACCCATTATCGTAGTGATTGCTTTAAATTAATTAGAAACATTGTGTTCTTGCAATCGACTAACTATACTCGACGAAATCTATTTTCATAAAAAAACCGAGAGTTTCTTATGATCATTTGCACAAGTTCATCTATAATATAAATTATTCCGAGGCCGCACGATATCAACTCACACCGCAGACATTGAAGGCCCCAACTAAGTAGTTCATTACAGCCAACTAGGCCTCAACTAAGTTCATTTGTAATATATAAATTCTACATTCTAGCTCAAATACACACCAAATGTAAGATATGAGTTACAGCGGGTACCATATACCATTTCTTAAGATAAACACATAATTCTATGAACCATTACAGACCATTTAATTCTACGTATGTAAAGATAATAATTATGACTCAATTCTATCATTTGAAAGAAGACCTTAGTGCGTGATGGTTAAGATAGAATTTCTATTACTAGACCATTTGAAGTGAACCACTGCCTCCGTGAATCTTGTGGCTCGGTAGATTGCAGTAAGTTTCCTAACTTATGATTAATTTATTAGTTCACTGAAGCAGGCAGTTACATTAATTGTTAGTGTTGCTTGTGCTTGCATTTGGTTGTCTGGAACTGTCCGAAGGGTCCATTTATGTCTAATACGTTATCTCCTTTAATTTATAATATCAACCTCTTCCTTGCAAACTCCTTGCAACGCCTAGACATGGTACAAATTTAGGAAGAGATAAGTGCTATTAAAGACAGTTGACAGTAGTAGTACAGACAATAGTCTGAAATCTAAATAAATGAAACAAAACAGTAAATATAACACTATCTTAAACGAGTTAGGGCAATTATCTTGTTTATCACAACTATAACTTAAAATTTAGTCTATACTTTTAAGCAAAAAATAAAACTACCAAAACCTTAAAAAATAAGGATAATACATCTAATCCACATAACTCGTTCGAAGAAATAAACAATACAAAGACGTACTTTCCAATACATTGAAAAGCCAAATAAAGTGATTATAGGATATCGATCATTACAGGATATGGATAGAATATTATAGGATGTCGAACACATTGAAAAATATTTTTTACAAAGAACGAGCTCTAACTTCGTCACAAAATTACAACGCATAACTTGAATTACAAGAAAATCTAGATTGGTATGATTACAGATATATATAATGGCTCTAACATATATATTTAGTATACATAAATTGATTGCTTAAAAATAATATAACATTCACTTTCATTTCCACACGAATCATGGATAGATCACTAACCTTCAAAGTGACAATTAGAAATAAGAAAAGTGTGAAGAATATTGGGGAATATACAAAAGAGCAGAATATACTTACCTTTTGATACAATAAACATTCCAACATATATTAAACATGACCTTTCCACTTAACTTACTGGAACAAGACGTAGTTCCGCGTGTATGTTATTAGCTTTATTATTAGCTACCCGCACTACCTTTATTATTAGTTGCAGATCCCTTGACAACCACTTATTAGTAAACTTTTCGACTTAGAAACATTTCCAACTTTCCTAGCAGCTCATAATCGTAATCCGGTCACATGCTCTGTCACATGTACTTTATTTAACTTGTGTTCAAGTACCTAATTTTGCAAGATACCAACTCAAAACACATCGGAATACATGCGAGGTTGCAGCTGCAGTGACAACTTCAAATTAGTTTCGACAACACTGAGCTAAAGTTGAATGAAGTTAGAGTTCGTAATTGGTGAAATCAACGTAAAAAAGTATTTTTTAATCCAATCTCGATGGAATTAACTCCTTTATTATTAAGAGTATTTTTGTTAGTTTAGACGTTATAATTACAGTTCGTGACCTATCCCCGTATAGAAAAAATAAAAATAGAACGTACATAATTGAATAACGTTTGTTTGACGGACGCGGCGCGGCGTGTAAACCGTATAAAGATCTTTTAATGCTCCTTTCAATGTTGAGATCAAAAAAGAGAATTGGCAAATAATAAAATTATACAATAATTAAAAATATTAATATGATGTTAATATTCCTGTAAGGAATCGTAATTGCCTTTTTCCATACGAGCACGACAAATTAACCTCACTGCACCTGATGGTGAGTGACGTGGGGTCCAATAGAAGGTTGGCTGACGAGAGATCATTACAACTCGGCAATCGACAAAATTATGCCGGCCTGTTGGAATCGGATATACTTACACAGGCTGTTACCGGAACGCAACACACGTGGGCCACTATGGCGGATTTTAGTACCTTGTGTATGGTGTTTGCTATCGGGCCGATATAAAACATATCCTACCACCAGCAAGCCGTCACTTACCAAAACAGAAAATAAAATTATGATTCTTTTTTCCATACATTTAAAATGCTACGAATCTGTTAATAACCTTATACATTTAACATTCTAAAAATCTGTTCATAACCTCTTTCCAAAATAATACCGACTCAGCGCCATAAAATTGTTAACTTATTGCATCCTTTCGGTATATATAATTTTATTTAGGACATTAAACTCGGAACGCAAGTCCTTAACATCACTTAATCCGGCAGCAAACCATCGCCGAGGGTCGATTTTACACGCGATAAACCTGTAAAGGATTTTTGTTCGGCCTCTGTTTCAACACCCCTACCACGTGTTACCCCTAAACTTTAATCGATAATTTACATGTTAATCTTCTGGGGCGAAGTAATTTATTATGAATGTTATTGTAGTCATTATATTTTTATCTCACTATAAATTTTCATAAAAAAACTCTTGATGACGCACCAGTTTTCATTTACCATAGAGATATTTTATATAGAAAAATACATACATGTGGCCTTGAAAGGCATGGTTAGAAAATTAAACCATTAGTCATAAGTGACATTGCACGAGTCAGTACGAAAAATTTTACTATCGATGAAATTTGGTGTAGTATTCAGTAGTAAAGGCGTTGAATTTTCCGCCGCATGGCTAAGCTCCAAGGAACCATAAATCTGACGGCGATCGGTAACATTTGATCCATTTTATGGACAGACTTTTTAACGACACCACTCAAGGCTTACTGTCTTGTCTGCGTGACAAATTAACCGAAATATGTAAATTTGAAACATAATGGCGAATATTTTAATATGAGTTGGATTTCGAGATAACATGGACGAGGAAGTTTTCTAACTTTTGTACTTGAAATAAAAGTTGAAGTGGTAATACTCGTCCGACCGACTACTCATATGAACTAGTAATGGTGGAACTTTAAAAATTCTAAGCACATAGATACTACCTCTTGGAGAATATAATTTGGAGGCCAAATTTTGGAAACCTAGATTACGTAGACCTGGAAGTAATTAATTCCATGACCATAAGATATTAATTCACGGCACAGATTAAGAAATAATATTTAGTACAAATAGACTAGACATAAAGCGTAAGTTCCATTGTATCCTGAACTCATATACTTCCATTTTGAAAACATAAAACCGGGGAAAATAACAGAAAAGAGAAAAGGGGTGAAGCCATTTACGTATGCATAATAAAGACTGTACATTGTACAAATCTAGGTGAAAAAAGATTTTGTAAACAATGAGTCTGCAAAAGCAAGAGGTAAGTCATACAAGAGTAAATTAAGACTGGCAGAAAGGACTCCTTTGTAGCTAAAACAGACGGTTTTTTATGAAAGCATGTCCTTTGATGTTCCTACAGGTACGTACGACGGCTTTATTATATCTTTAGTGCCCTATTTTAGATTTAAATTGGGTTGACGTCATAATATATTCTATCTGATGAGACCCTATTATCTTAATGTAATAGTAAACTTTTAAAAAACATTTATCATCGTGAAGATAATTTACTTTATATATTTAGCGTTGAATTTCTTTTTTATCTCACATAATGGATACTCATGATAATGGTACCTACATACTTTGGTATGTATGCTCTGTGGTGTGGTATCTCACATGAGGATCATACAACCCAAACAAAACTTACTATGCTTATTGATATTTTTTTTAACCAAGCACGGGAAGCGCGTCCTTTGGGTCTGTGTAATGTGTAGTCCATCGCAGTCTAACAAATGGTCATAAACAAGACGTCTACAGTCGCAAGAATAATACTAGTCTATCTCAGGAGACATTAAACTGCCTTGGTGGAGTAGTTATACAGCGTGCAACATACGACCACTGCTCTAAGGCTCCTGATTGAATGAATACGAATACCGGGGCGGGCAGTAATATTTGGGTTTTTCTGCTTGGAGCTTTGAATTTACGTCCGATATGGTGATAGGTTCGATCCTTATTACCCCATGGGATGGAGCATACTTGGCGAAAAATAGCCACCCTAGTTGCACCTCTAATTACTCCTTCGGGGATAGAGGCGTGATGTGTGTATGTATCCTAGAAAATAAACAATGTATCAGAACGAGTATGACTAGATACACATCATACACACACTTTACCCAGTTCAGTTCATTAGGTATCCTCCAAATAAGTAAACCACATCTTTTATTTGTGAAAACTTACCCTTTCGTCTCTTACGTCATACCTTAAATCTAGTAAAACAATGGCGACTCCTTCAATTCTAAGTCATTCATGCATTTTACAATCCACTTCAAGAATTAATCGATGACATGAAATCGTAAGAATCTTACCAGGGTGGATTCGTACAACGTAAAAGCGCATAAAAGTAATAGTTGCACAACTGGAAGATACACGTAGGTATAGCAGTCGCAACAAAACATGCTCATTCCACGAAACGACTACCATCTAGTGTAATTCTTGCACGAGAGGCTAGCTCCTACTTGTACCTAGACGCTGTGCTACTAGCCTTTTGTTTATTTGCTGAAAATGTTGCCTCCGAGATTAGTGTTTTAAGTTTAATGTTTATGTTAATGAACTTACGGTAAAGCCAATTTTCTTAATAGGTATACCAATATATTTATAGATAGATCAGATGAGAATGTTCAAATTGCATAATTGCTTCAGTAATGATTGTGATGAATATAAAATCATAAGCTATAATATTGTTGCTAAGTATATAATTATTTATATTATTAGGTAATATGAAGTCGATCAATCCACATACATAAATGTGGCTTATGTTTATAAGCCATCAGCCATGTCTTCACTAAATTATAGTAAATTATATTATAATCGGCGATTACTAAATGCTTAGTCTCTTTACTGGCTAGTTTCTAAAATGCGAAATACATTGACGACCTATACCTACCTATATAATTTTTTTTGGAAATAATTAATTTATGAATCAGTATAGAAAATGACTGAAAATCATACCATTGCACATATCTGAAAATGTTTATTAGCAAAACGTTCTATAATACGATACCTCAGTATTCGGGACACTATAAAACGAAAACAGCGCCTAGTTAAATTCATAGAGCATCGTGACATTGTGCGACGTGTTGCTCTAGCGGTTTTAGTGTGAACACACTTACCGCAAGATTACGTCGGGAGCAAGCCTTGACCCACGGCCGGGAGAAATTCTGCGGTAAACCCAAGATACGCTGACGTAATGTTAGAATGGTCATTATGAAAACCTATGAATCCGTCATTAAATCTGATGGAGGGACAAAAGTGCCAACACTCGCTTTTAATTTACGGATAAACAGTAAACGGCTAAATAATTTATGAAGGCGCCTGTTGGGTAGTAGGTGAAATTTATATGACAGAGTTTAGAAACATGTTAATAGATTTCACCTTAACTACAGTTGTCGTTTTCTTTACATACTATGACCGATGTTCTATTTTCAGGATTAACATATAGTTACTCACTAATTGAAGTGTTCTCTAAAATTACACTACTTTGGTAGGTGTTTAAGACTAAGTCGTGACATTAATAGTTGTATAAAATCCCTCGATTTTGACCGTTACTCTCATGCACAATATTATTTATTAGCCTTAAAATTAATCTGGAGAATGACTTTAATTTATCTTTTTTCTACCACCCACCGGTCTGTAATATACTGCGTGAAAATGACTCGTAAAAACGTAAACCTACTCACACTTTAGCCTGATACGCTTCGTCACGTATCAACTATCTCTAATAACCTTCGTGGAATGCTTTTACATTCAGTGTCTTCTATGCTATAGTCCTGACTCCGAATGAGGACAACGAAGTCTCTGCTCTATAATGTATGATTTTTAGCGAGCTTTATAATTAAAATTTAATGTCATATTTGTATCTAACTTTAGATACTTTTGCTACTAAAAGAAAATATCAATTTATTATTTTTATCTATCAATTCCCAAATACATTAACATTTCAACACACAACGGATTAATAAGGTTTTCATATTACTCAGTAGCAAACCCGTATCTGAACATATCTCTATCAGTTGAACACAGTTCTGAACACTTGGTTGTACATAATTCGATGGTTTATCAAAGTATTAAGTAAATCTTTAGTATAACATATTGCACACCCTTATCTTCTACGTGCTAACTAATAATATAATCTTAGACCCTGTTTCGTGGTATATAACATGTTACCAACAAAGGTTTTTATTTAAGCCGTACATTTCCAAGAGAATACTTTATTCCACTTTGTTAAAAAAAATTCATGACACAAATAATAAACGTGAATAATTAATAAACAAATTAAAATAATTACTGTAATTATACAGCTTAATACGTGATAAAATAATTACAATCACAACACTGGTATACGAATTTAATCGATACAGTATACGTGGGCTATTATTCAGTAATGTAATTGACACCCTAATTGCTTTATGCACAGCGGAATGAATGGCTAATTTAAATACAATCATATTACTAACAGAGTGTCAACGACCGATTGACATTACTTTGACACTGAGAATGATACTTTGGTACCAATTTCTTATAAAAAATATTATTTTAATTAAAAAGTCAGGCCATGCGTTTCTTGCGCTTTCTTTTCAGATGAGAACAGCGTTCGAAACTGGTGGTAGAGGTTATATTGACAAAATCTAAATAATGCATAACATTTCATAGGTTCAAATAAATTATTTCATATCATGTCCACACGGTTTCTGCATGTATACATATAAGACTGGGCTGTTATGTTTATTATAATATTATTTGCTACCGAATTTAACTACATTTGTTATTATTAAATGACCTTTCTTATGTAAATTAACTATTGTTAATTGAGTTATACAAAAATGAGAAAAACAAATAACACATTCATTTTAATTAACAAATCAGAATTATTAAAATTGCAAAATATGTTGTATTCAAAATAAATATTTATTTTTTTACCAAAAAAATTAATTACGTAAACGTTGAAAAAAATCAAATTCACGTTTAAAGGACGTGACCTCGCCGAAATACTTTACGATACTGATGACGTAAAATTAAAATTAAACAATAACATCCAGAGGAAATCATGTTCTAGATACGTACCTACAGATAATAGTCGATTGAGTTATAAATGTCATTGGTTTGTATCTTGCATTGTACCGGCACAAATAACTAAAATTCAATGCTGGTTTTGTCAATAAGCCGTATAGGTCGCGGCCTAGGAGCCTAGTTGCAATTGGGACTTTTTTGCTCCAGCAAACAAGATATGCGATACAAACTCAATTGCCTATACTCCAAGTAAGTAGAAATCCGGCACTACATACCGTAACTTAGTACTAATCTATGACAAACCCTCTGTGAGTTTTGATGAAACTCGATAAATTATCGAGCTATATAATTTTTTTTAACAAACTTAATACAGACTGAAACAATAGGCAGACTATAAAAAACAAGTACTATGTCACATTCCCTCCTACTGATAAGTCTCTAGCTACCATCACCTATTTACCACAGCATACTTTACCTATCTCCTCTGAAAAAGAAAGTGGTATTATCACAGTGTTGCCATGTTGACTACAAGTTAATTGAGGGGCAAATTGTGCAATTTTTCATCTACCGTTGATTACATTTCGTGCCCGATGTGGCGATAGGCTCGCTCCCTATCACACCGTAGATCAGAATAAGTTTGATGATATTTTTTGTGCTATTTACGTCTCTATCTACCTACCTGTAGGTAGATAATAGTTGTAGTTGATTATTGTTCACATCTAGTAAGTTTATATTTGCGTCAAAAGCCCAAAGGCCCTATCCATGACACTAATATTCGACTCATAAAGGCAGACTTAACATTGGCTCGCCAATTAAGTCGGCTCACTTAATTGCTACTTACACAAACAACGGTCACTTAATTAAATATACTAGAACATCTGGCCTAGTGTTGTAATTTGTGATAAAACCCGGTGCTCAGTGATCACCTGTTTAGTTAATTAAGTATAAATTACGAGATACCGTAGCTGGTTGTGAAACGAGGACTATTACGATAATAGAGGGAATATCACCAAATCTTGTCAGTATTAAGATCACTAATAGACATAAATCAAAATGACTATCATTGGTAAAAAATATGCCTAATAATTATTTTGTAAAGTTAGCTTTTAGGCTTCCATCCCCATTATTGTTGTACTTTTTACTTTTTCATTTTGTAAGTGGGTTTCCATATTTTGCAATGCCTATATTTATAAGAGAATTTTTAAAAAGTTAGGTTTTATTTATGCCGTGTTCACCATTTAGAACACACATACATAAATAAGTAGCAAAAGTGTGAGTAGAATTAAGTAAAATGGTATTGTCAGGTTTGTGAACCAATAAAAAAAATATCAACAAATAGGCGTGCGACATGTATGTCATGCATATAACTCCGTGTCAGTCACATACGACAAAGTAGAATTGCTAGGTATAATAGTATATTCACATATGACTCAAAGCGTACTGAGCGGACTAAGCTGTCCGTATGATCAGGGATTAAATTGTCTTGTAGTAAACACCGTGGTAGACATGGTCAAAAGCTAGTATTTACTACATAGGAGTCGAATGAACGTAATTAAAAAAGCAATTTCAGTTTAAAAAAATATCACAGAAACATTATGAGTCTGGAAATACACAATTTCAAAATGCAAATTAATCTAAAAATCCATTTAAGCCTTGAGGCTCTTGTTACTTATTTCGAAATATTTGGGAGAAGTTTCAGCAAGGAACAAGTTAAATTCGTTAGGAGACGAATTTACTTTTTAGATGTAACTGTAATACAAATTGGTTGTTTTGTTTAGCTATTTATGAGATACTATGATATCTTTTTTTATTAATATTTACTTTAACAAGCATAGGGATTCGATGTATCAGCTAATTTTTTGTTGCATGGATTTTGTCTTACGAGAAAATAAATTATCCTATTATTCTTCTGATCAATTTTGTTTAAGGCAACATTAATACAAACACAAAAATAATAATCCTTAAAGCAAATATGAGTTCTTCATCGTCATATTTTGTTTTACAATTTGGAATAAGGAGGGCATACAATATTTACACTCTAATTGCATTCTCAAACGTCGACGCTGCACTTACATATTTCCTTCTAGATGCTGGTAAAGTTTATTTCAGTTGTTTCTGCATATTTCGAGTTCAAAACTTTTGAAGAATTCAAACAATGAAAGAAACGGGAAGGAAAATCTTATGCAAAAGTGCTGTAACGTTATGTATTTAGGTTTTATTTTCGTTTCAATGGTCAAACGATTTTAATCAAAACGTTTGTAAATATATTAATTCTTGAAGTCCATCTATTAAATTTTATGTAATTAGTTAATATTTGATATATACGTATAAATTTCCTTAAAAAAAAAGACACAAATTAAATCTGGTCACAACATTACAGATTTTTTCTCAAGTTATGTTCATGCAATAATCCTGAAAAATCAAAACCATTCTACAATCACGCAATCTATTCAATTATTTCAGTATATTCGGATGCATGTCAGAGTCGTGGCAGTGGATATCTACTAAATTAGAAACCATTTCCGAATTTCGAAAAAGTTAAAATGAAACTAGTTTTAGTATAGTCCGAACTACAGCGACAGTCTGCGCTATTTTCGCTCGAAGCGAACATCCATCAACCAGGAACTGATTGTCCGAAAAGACTGATTCCCTCTCAGTTACTCGTTTGTTCAACAACTATCTGGAAGTGCGAATTTTAGTTGTCAGCAAGGAGAATGCAAAATGTAAGCTTGTTCTTGACCCGATTGCGCTGAGAGCTCCGAGTGGCCGTCAAATTACCATATTCAGACGACTTCCAACCTTTCTTTGGTAAGTGACATGCGTAAATAGCGCTAACAAATGATATCGCTTTGTGACAAAGCGCATTTAAATGGTAAGCTTAATTGATAATTATAATGGCCAAACAGAAGTTAATCATATTATTTTGAAAGAAAATATATTTTATTGTACCAATTTTATTGCCAAAAAGTATAAAATATCAAGAGAAATTCAGAATCAGTTGTCTGGACAAAAATATGGGTTATATTTCATACCCCGCATTTTCTATAATAGAAAACGTAGAAACGTATTTCCTTTTAAATAAATTAATTCAATCAATGATTACACATGGTTCGGACCCTACAGTAAAATACAATTCTTTTTACACACGTATCCAAAGGGACTACGAGGAACCTCAGTTTCCAAGAAATTAAGACCCGAAACAAAATATATTCGCAGTTCACTAGGTTTAGTAAGGAATCAGTGAAACTCGCTCCGTATTATGTGACTGTAAAATGTTATTTTTTTATTCCCAGCACAAACAAATTATATATCATAAATGAACAAATTAGTTCCAAAACATATACGTTCTGACTAGGGTTATGGCACAACATGCGAATACACAAGAAATGCGATAAATAACACGCGGCGGGATAGTGAAAATTGTGTAGTTAACCAGCCCAACACAGTAAACATGCGTACCCATATTTAGCCAATAATAAACTTGGACATTTGTGCGAGACGTTTGGAAGGTCAGCACAGATCCCCAGGCGGTGTATCTCAATGTGGAGATGTTACAATGTTCAAGTTGCGTCTGCGAAAATAGGATGTTTATTTTGGCACCTGTTTAGCAACTCATAAGGGTGTATTGTTTTTAATGTTTGATAACAGTGACATGTTATTATATAGTTTTCTTTTCAAAATAATAGTATTAGGACGTCGATAATATAATATGATATAAACTAAAATAAAAGATAGCCTACCAAAAATGTATGTTTATATTTTTATTGCATTGTTCTAAAAGTTTTAATATTTTAAGTTTCATAAACAATAATTGTTAAATCCTACTAATATTATAAATGCGAAAGTTTGCGAGGATGGATGTATGGGTGTAGGGATAGATGTATGTATGTATGTCTGTTTGTTCCTCTTTGACGAAAAAACTACTGAACTGATTTGAATGAAACTATACAGTGATATTGTTTACATATCAGAATAACAGATAAGCTACAATTTATAATGATTTTGTGTAATTTGGTCATAATACAATACATATTAAGTAAGTCGGAAAGAAATGGCTAATTTGACGTACACTGCTTAAATCGCTGGAGTTAGACAAAGACGATGTAACGTACGGTTGACCCTGGGAAGGTTGTAGGCTACTTTCTATCCCGGGAAAATATAAAGCAGGACTTTTATCCCGAAAATCTTGTTCACCCGGGCAAAGCCGCGAGCAAAGGCTAGTCCTATATAATTATTTGATTCTTGATACCAGCTCTGAACATTCGAAATTCGATATTTAAAAGGTAATAACAATGTCGTTTAGCTTTCGACAAACAGAGGTGATCTAACATTCAATGCCAAACACATTCGGTCAGTTGTCAGCCGCCGATGCCGCGTGTTGGGAGATTTATTCATTTGGGCGTGGATTGGCGGCGTCGACAACAGCCACGGTATAATCCATCAATGGACTTTTTCATTTTTCTATATATATTTTTTATTCATACAAACATATTATTAATAAAAACAGAGTGGACGGAAATCAATATTATTTATTTCTGAAATAGTTGTTACGAAAATAATTGGTTGAAATCGAAAACCTTTTTCATCTATATACCAGATACCAAGAAAATGTTTCTTAATATTCATATCGTATCAAGCGTATATAATATGTTATTACACGTAAATAGTACTTCTTGTTTAACTTAACAAAAAATATGTTTGTTAAGTATATATCAGACTGATCAATATGAATAAAATTAATTTCGTTTCAGAAAATCTATATTAATCTTTACCAGATCTAGGTACTTTATTTTTGTCCTGAATAGTGAATGAACAACTTATTATGAGAATCGATCTCCAACTGACAATGGCCCCTATTTATGTACCTACCCCATTTATAGACATTGTGTTGTGAGGTAGCAATTAGAAAGTAATATTTTAAGATATAACGATTCATGGTAGATATTTTTGATAGTAAATAGTTGCTACTTATTTATATATCTAATCAACTTTTTAGGCACGTACATCAATATACGTCAGTTTCTTTAATCAAAAACACTGAATTCATTATACTTTTTATTAAAACTGAAAATCGTAATAAACTTTCATATCTTCACATAGTATACATATCGAATCCTATATAACATTCACGTTGCGTAATGAGATATACATTCTTACAGCGTGCACGTTTCATAATCATATTTTCTTTTACAATGGCTGCATTTTATGCAAATATTTATGCATTGGAATGTTTACCACTGGTTGAATTCAAATTAACTTGTTGGCTTACTACATCCACATCTAGACCGGGTTCAGCGTGATACCCATACAAAACCCGTTGTGATTGCCTTTAAATTTTCAATTACATAGCACGAACTACAAAAAAGGAAATATAATATAATTAAGCGGCCTCAATATCATTTACAATTAAATTGTCTTTTTTCAATTACAGTCTCTTGGTTATTCTGTGAATGTTCCAACCCACATAAAAGACTGCTCGATTACTACCTTTCAACATTCTTCAATATTTTCTAAATGGAAATAAATAGATATATCTTAAAATACGTACCAATCTTTTACCATACAGTTCTGATTCGAGTGTTAGGATGACTGCAAACAATCAATAGAGGTCTACATATACCCGAAGATCTTAAATTTCTTTCTTATATGCTACAGTTTCGATATTTTATTGCTAATGAAACTCTCCTAGAATCCTTGCCGTAATATCTATGTATTTACAGAAAATATGCTGCTATTCCAGACGATACACACAAACCGGGTGAATCGATTTACATGTTTCTGGAACTTGGAACCACTCTACACTACTTGTACTTGGTGGATTACGTCTACGAGTTTGAGATTTTCTCTTACTGGATTACAGAGTACACACAATTTCAAATCGCATTCTCTGGGGGGTTAAAGACCAGACAATCTTAACAGCAAGGAAAAGTAAACAATGATTTCATTTGCTATACAGCTTAAAATCTATAAATGACATTACATCATATACTTGCTCTCATGTTATCAACAGAGGACAAAAAGGAAAACACAGTCTAAGCTAAGGGTAAGTGTATGGCGAAACCATGAATTTAAAAATAAATAAATTTATAAAATATATTTTTAATTTTTATTTATTTTATTTCCCACAGATTTTTAGCACAAAATATGCACCCAGAGTCCGTTATAATAAATTACTGTATTATATTACAATATTATCGATTCTGAAAGCAATACATCTCAAAAGTAATCAACTCGTTGTGTATTCAATTTCCTTTCTATTATTAATCTAATAATTTATACTTAATGGAAATGTATCTTTTAAGTGTTTCCAATATTGAAATATTGGAGTATTGACGACTTACTGGTTCACATAGTGAAATATTAAATAAAAATACTTACTAATAACAGTATCCATTGGAATTCGTACTTTTAATCCTAAATAGTTTTTTAACAACAATAACAACTGTGCGACTCTGAAAGAAAGAAATTAAAATAGGTCAACATTAACGTATATTTTGCAACTAAAGTAACGGAATATAACTTAAAGTTGTAGTTTGCAGTACTTTGCGACGTCCCTTCGACATAAAGTAGAAAGTGTCGATTTTATATAAAATATGTTGGTCAAAATTTCCCGCGCTCGGCCCACTAGGACGAAGTCATTTCGTTGAAAACTGCTTAGACGTGCATGGAGGACTAAGTAAGGTAACTTTTCATTCTGGCGAACTGCCAATGTTTGTAAGAACTTCGCACATTGGGTCCCGTACAAAGGTACTATGAAGTTTTACACAAGCGTTCTGCTTTTGTGTCTAACAGTTCTCGTTATTTCTCCAACTTACTGGATGCTATACGTTTCAAATTAGTCTTTAGATATTATGGATGGATAATATACAACTATTTTCCTTTTAACATATTATCTATACTCTATACGATTATAAAGCTGAAGAGTTTGTTTGTTTTTTTGACTACGCTTATCTCAGGACCTACTGGTTTGAATTAAAAAAATATTTTAGTGTTGGATAGCCCATTTATCGAAAAAGACTATAAGCTACATGATATCACGCTATAACCAATAAGAGCGGAGCGATAATGTAAAATGTTGAAAAATTGTTCCTTTTGGAAGTTTCCGTTGCGTGCACTGCGTAAACTGTTAATGTTACGCAAGAATCCTATACGACTGAATTATTCCTATTAAAAAAATCTAAATAATATATGTTATAACAAAGTCTTCGCCGCATTTATCTGCCTGTCTGAAAGCGATAAACTTTAAAAAGTATCCAACGAATTTCGATGTTTGTATGGAGATAGTTTGATACTTAGTTTATTTTCCCTAGAAAATACTGCGCGATTTTTCCCCCGGAAATCATTATAATATTATAAACTTACGTCTGTTTTTTTGAATTGTAGAGAATTAGGAACAGATATTTAATCGTGCAAAAATATTATCCCATAAAATGTAAAATGCAATGTACACCTAAAAATATTAATATATAAATGAAAATAAACTGTTAATCGTATAATTCAGCTTGTTTCTCAGAATAGGTATTTAATAACATTAACAAATTGACTTTTTTTTTTATTGTCAAAACCAAACCGCATTACGTTAAATGCCTTAAAACAAATACACTTGCAAACAGCCTCGAACAATAGCCAAAACCAAAATTCTCGCAGCATGTGTCGACAAATTAAAATTGTTTACTGCTATCCTCGTGTTATTGGTTTTCATTTATGGCAGACACCGTATTTCAATCTGCGGATATGAGAACATCAGGAATCGGCCTACTTGCGGATTTTCTGTTTACGGTACCCTTTGGGACGATAAACACCAGAACAGGGAAATCGACTGGGAAGGAGGGAGTTATAAAACATATCGAATGTACAACGTATATTATGTGAAATTCGTGCCCGGAGTATATTATGCGGATTTATATGCAAAACGGCCGGGTAGCAACGCTTTGAGGAAATTCGTGCACTATGAATACGAGAGATGCATGGGCATAATTATGTAACTTACCGACAACAATGGATTGTCAAGTACGAGGAAACTGGAACAGTTTAAAATTATAATAAACTTCATTATTAACACAGCGAATAAAGCGATAAACGCCCTATATAGCTTTATAACATAAAACGCAGAATATCTAAATAATATGTGCGAACAAATTAATTGTACCTACCCATTACAACCATCTTCTTGATTATTATTGACCATCCAACAAAAGTTACGTTTTTTACAGTTACAAGATTAGGTTATTTTAATAATATATAATATTTTATGCTTTAACGTGGTAGGTGGAACGTCATCATATCTTGAATACATTATCATTTGTAGTCCAAGTTTGCACCATTTTTTAGCTTATATAGACGTCCTGCAAATGTGGCGTTTTATTTCGTACCTCATTTAATAAAAGATTGTTTTATATTCATGATAAATATTATCTAATAGTGAACACAATTCGAAAAGTGCAAATTGTTGATCATTATTAATATATTTCAGATTATCCCCTAGTACCGCGTTAGAATTTATTAAAAATTAACATTCGACCAATATTTCTTTAACAATAGATTGATAGCTGAACTCACAGAGTCCAACGATATTACAAACTTCTAGAACAATTTTACGATAACTTAACCACTAGCATAGGGACTACTTGTTCTGCCTTTCGCGACAGATAAAAAATACCTAAAACATTGGAATTTTGTTTACATAAAAAGTTTCTGGTAACGGGGCCACATCACTTGTCGGTGTCGCTGAAAATCCCTTGCGGATACTGAACAACAGTAATCGAAGTGTCCCAACTTCAAAACTGACGCCTTCGGGACCTAAAACTTCCTGTTAAATGGATTACAATGCCGGGTACAAGGTTTCTTTGTAATTTGCCTAATATCTTAATCTTACTAATAAATGCGAAAGTTTATGAAAATGTTTCGATGTTTGTTAGCAGTAAACACAGAAACTGCTGAACGGATTGAGACCAAATTTGGATGGAACATATTCTAGATGAATACATAGGCTACTTCATTTCCCGATTATATGCTCCCATTGGAAATAATAAAATTATGTGAACATATTTTTTAAATACATGGCGCTGACATCGTACAAAGGATGCTAAGAATCGCTTCAGTGTTTTAGAGACGTTTGTAGTGGAAAAGAATTCTCATGCGTGTGAAGCCGAGAGCAACATCTAATATGGTAAACAATAAACATTGAATGGGAAAAAATGGGTAGAACTTACGATACAAAAGTCACTCTCTATCTTTTTTGTGAGTGGTCCTCTTTGTCAAGGGCATGACTTAATCTGATATATAAATTTTATAATTGCATTTAATTACCTCTATAAATATACAAAAAAATAACATTAACAAACAAGAATAAAGCATTCGGTCGCGCAAAACGTTGTTAATTACTATTGTTAACATGCAAGCACCAAACAAAAATAATCTCTGCATAATACATTCAGTAAATATAAATTAAAGAATGTCGTTCAGGACATACTTTTACTATACCGTAAGAAAATTTATTTCCTTAAAATTTTAATGGCTTCGTCAAGAAAATAATGGATGGAATGAATATTAATAACAAAGATTTAAATGGCAACTCATCTTTGCATGGCAAAGGGATTCACCATTGTGGAGATTTACTCCCCTACGAGGATGAATGCGATGTCTGGAAATATATTAGATTGCAATTGAAAATAAATTAATATAATCGGATTACATCAATCTCTATACGCTTGGTTACTTCAATTTTATTATAATTATGCTTGTACTCAGTACTCAGAATTTTATTATAAATGAAACAATATAATTAATTAATATTTCTAACCAATGTTTGAAGATGAGAGTCATTGTGTTGATTTATCTTTATCTATACACCCAAGATATTCCTAACAAAACGAAGTGTTACAATATCAAATACACTATCACTAATTCGATTTGCATTTGTAAGCCTTTTGCTGTACCCGTAAATTACAATAAACCTATTATAGTGCCCATATTTTACCTAATCTCGATTTTGATTCCAACGCCTAGTTATTTAGGCATTAATCTGAATTGCAATTGTCTAGACACTGAATAGATGTTTCAACTGATGGATAATGATGTAGATTACAATCTGAGCTAATAAAAAAACAATAGAATAATAACTGAACAACCCACGAAGCTGCACTAAAATAAAAAGAAAAGGATTAAATGTCATTTCAATGTAAGATATACTTGATTAAAAACAATTTATTTATTTATTTTAGGAATATTTACATTAGTAAAGGTTAAACAAAAGATATAGTCCTTACTAATTACAAATCTTCGCTGGTAAAAACTGTATGCTTAAAATTTAAACAGTATTGAACAGAAGCAGTATACTTCTTATAGAAATCGTAAATTTGTATCAAACGTAGCAAAAGCTAATAAAAAAATAAAACTTTATCCAAAATCTGCTGCGGTTTTTCAGATAATTTGTACCTCTTTTATCACATTTAGTTCTTTACCTTCGTCATTAGTTACGTCATGTGCAAAATTCAGTGAAGCGAATTCATAGCAAGGGTTTATTGGACGTCTGAGAATCTTAGCCCGTTGGAGCGGAACGTGGGATTTCTCAAATTGTACACGTATTTTTTAATAAAAGATCTAAAAAAAAAGTACGTGACATGATGGAATTTAAAAATCATTAATGCACATAAGTATATCTTATGACAGAAGAATCGCAGATGCATTGCCGCCACCTGAAGGTACAGAGAAGGAAAAGCATTACCGTGTTCTACGTTCACAATAAATACAAAACAGCAAAGTTGTAACAGCCCAGATGTATGGCAGAGATGTTGACCACTTTAAGCCAATTATTTCTGATGAAGATTCAAATGCCTCTAGCGTGTCTCTAATACGTTTTATTTTTATATGACTAGATTAAAATTACATGAGTCTATACATAAGAAATCCACACAAAACAGTAATTTAATTTTATACAAAAGAATCTTGTTTTAGAGAAATTAACAAAGACTTAAGTATACATTGAAGTAATAAAAAATTAGATCCAAAAAATAAGGTGTAGGTTTGTTGATTTATGTCCAATATAATCAATACAATATAAAACAAAAAACTACAAACATTTAGAGATAAAAACAAATAGATACAATAGAGCCCGAAAAATAATGTTACTTTTACCTATATAATGCTACTTATTCCTTATAAAAATTCGAGCACTGTTTGGTTACGTATTGTGAGACCGTCATACATAATAAACTAGAGAGCTGGCCATTCGGCAATGAATAATGGGCCAAATAAATCCTAATTCAGTGCATTACATTACAACAAGGGATAAATCCTATCGTGATAATATAAATTTATGAGAGAAATAAGAAAAATATGCTCTATATTGAGTTGATTTTGGTAACCTATTGGTTCCGAACAATCTTTTAGGAGGTATATACATTTTAATAAAACGCGGTTTCGAATAAGTATTAATGAAATTATCAATTTTATTTTGTCTTAGCATGGATATCTTAGTATTTGTCGAATTCCTACCACAAAAATTGTGTTGTATTAAATTAATTTTATTTTCGACTCTACCATTATATTTAGTCTCTGTTAGCAATACATAATAATATGTGTATGTATGTCTATGAAATATCCCGTAACATGATAATTAAAAACACTCTCACTTCCCAACTCTAAGTCCCATTGTTAAAGTTAATAATCTGTCTCTAAATAAGCAACTAAGTTATATTTTGAACACAGATCTAAGGCAAAGATTCCGCTATAGTTCTGACAGAGCGACTTTGAGTAACTTCAAGTTTAAGTCCCAATACAAAGGCAGCTTAGTGCTTATTAAATTCGCAACAACTACCTACTTACTATTTGTTAACAGTTGAAGGATTAAAATTCATTTGCTGCCAGGGTTGTAGAGTGTTCAAACTAAGGCACTTCATAAGCATTTCGAACCAAATTAATAAACTATTAAGCATAAGCGCCCGTACTTCGAGGGGCTGAGAACATAATTAATTGATTTTATTTCCATTAAATAAATAATGTAGTTTATTCAAGCCACACTTTGGTTTTAAGTATGTATTGGGTTCTTATATTGTTAACCTACATATTTTATTGAAATGCGAACAATAAGTTATTCTACATAATAAAATGTCTGTATAATTCGTACCTCACATTTTTTGTTTTGTTAAGCTACACCATATATTACAATTTTATTCATACTT
The DNA here is from genome assembly GCF_014839805.1 of Manduca sexta. Lineage (NCBI taxonomy): Eukaryota > Metazoa > Arthropoda > Insecta > Lepidoptera > Sphingidae > Manduca > Manduca sexta. Next base: position 7,621,521 of record NC_051122.1, read on the forward strand.
ATCTAGATGAACTTGTTTAAATATGAACACGTGTTAAATGTATTTATATCAAAACAGATACGTCAACCGCGGCCCAAAGTTTGTACTTCGCCTTTAAACTTTGTCGATCAGAACTTTGCCAATCGCCGGACCTCTCAGATAATGTACTACCTCCACTAATTAAAATGAAACGCTTGAGATGTAGTTTGAAAATCAATATCAACGCTGGTCAACGGTTTATTAACACGTTCGATATTTCATTCAATTCCATGCCTTAGTCTTATTGTAAAATTTGATTTATAAATAATTGTAGAACTGGTTTCAATTAAGTAATATAGCCTATAAAGAGAAATAGGTAGATTTAATAATGGGTAAATAAGATTTGTGGCCAGGTAAAAATCTATATCTAAAGGTTGGTAAAATGTTTCTATATATGTGATTTTAAAAAATGAAATAAAGAAATTTATTAAGATATAAACATTACTATAAATACCATTTTTCATAAAGAAAAATGTATGAATCAATAAAATATAAAAGAATGTTAGCCTTATACGGTATTGCCACCGAATCAACTTTTTGCCTTTCATAAAAGAATTTCCACTCTACCTAGGGACCAGCAGGCTTTCCTAGCCTTTAATCTCCTAAAAAAAGATTTATGGATCTCTGTGGGTCGTCATAATTCATAAACATCTGTCGTAGCAATAAACCTTTAACGATGGTAAGGCATTTCGCTCTCGACACCCTTGCCTTTGTTTCAACAGATAAAAATATTCATATTTATTTATATACGCCACATTTATAACCGATGACCTATAAAATAAATATTTAAACAATTTTACGCATAATTATTATACCTATTGTACACTAATACAAGTCATCTACAATATTCGGGATTATTAATGTAAACAAAACCAATCGATATAATTATGATTAGTAATCATTTTTGTTACATTCATGGATCAATAAAACTTGTACAGTACGACTACAGTATATCTACAGTATGCTTGTCAGAAAGTGTAGTAATAGACTGATTCGGATAAGCGGTACAAATATCTCACAGAAAACTGATGTGAAATGGCAGCTTTGCTGTTGCGTTTCGTTCGGTTGGTGAGGTTGTCACAAACAAAACAAATCCCACTGGATTTTCAAACGCAAACACCTCCGGTATATACCTCATGACCGATCTATTTGTCGCACATTAATACACACCGTTACTGTGCCAGTTAAATTTATGATAAGCATGTGTGTACGGCGTAAGTAATATTATATCTGATAACTTATAATTGTATTTTTTTTTATTAAGTAAAATAACTATCGAATACTAGAATATTAAATAGTTGAATTAGAGCTTCAATATCTGCCCAGTCATTTTCAATTTCTGGAGCACTAACACCATTGTTATTATTAGTTTATAATACCTCGAAGTGGCAATCTTAGGTAACTTGTTATTTAGTTCTATCAGTTCTTGTCAGTCCATAATCCCAAAGCAATCCACCAAAAACACCGCTTTGCACTCAGAAATGGTGTGTTAATTTATAAAAACGACATCCTGAACTAACGAAGTAATCAATTTAGAATAATTAAAATCTTACTGAAGGTTAGAATTAAAATAATTAATGTATTATAAACACTATAGCATTTTAAATTTTAATTATTTTCGCGTTATGTTCGAATTGCGACTGCCTTAGAAAAAGTTTGTTGCAAGTAACAATGCTTGTCTCGTTGCGTACAACGAGTGGCACGTGTATTTTATGACAAAATATAAAACACCTTCCCTCCCTGAGTATGTTTACGATGTTACATTTTGTTTTGGAAACTTTATATACCTTTATTTATTACATGAATCAATAAATAGGTCAGTCCGAGCTTAGTGTAGCCTCTTCTGATCGAGGTACGGCGCCAACTGTGAAAATGGTTTGTTTTGTGATTAATTTAGTGCCCACCCTTGTCGGTTGTAATAAATATGCAATGTCCGTTCTTTGGATGAACAGTAGGTCAAACCTGAATATTTTTAACCCTCTTATATTCATGGGTAATCTTTAGAAAACGTTGTAGAATAATGTTTAAATTGTACACTATCATGCATGTGTTTGTTATATTCTATGTAATAAAAACATCTTAGTCCTAACGTAGGTATTTCTTAATATCAATCTTTCCCCGAGGCACTGTGGGCTATGATCAGGCTGCGAAACGAGAAATTAAGTACTTACCTATTTAATTCTCGCATTGAGATATTGCATGATCCACAAATCTTTAAGTGAAGTGGTTTTAAAATATTTTTGATAGCATCATGTATACAGAATTAACGGTATGGGGAAACAATATATAATAATTTAATACGAATATTATTTACGATCATATTGCTGACATCGTTTAAATTACTATTGTGTCGCTTCCCTACTATAATTTTACTAATTTAATAAACTATACGCTCACAGAAACTGCATGATCATATATTTTAACTACTGCTAATGCAGAAACCATTAATGAGGCAAAGGCTAGGTAATGTGTGATGCAATTTGATCACGATGACATTTGGATTCTGCGGTTATGTGGTGACCATGCGATGGTTATGTGTGTAGTGTACAATGGCTTAATTATAGCACACTAAATGGGCAGAGCAATACTCAATCCCCTGCTATTATACCAGTACTCCGTAAGGAATGCGCAACTATCTACAGTTTGAGTAGTGGAATCGTCGACATGATGCATGCATAAAAATAAGTAGTTTTGAACATACATGCAAGTGTGACGTCATACGGGTACTATGGTGACGTGGCCTTACACTCTATCAAGGGATACGAGTTACATTATATGCGAATAGGAACAACAAAATTCACTAACCAATCTATCCTCTTCGTAAAATATTATCAGTCGTACCTACATATAAAAATTGCGCAAAGCTATGCTTAGTTAAAACACAAATTTACTCGATCAGCTGTAAGTCAAAACCCTCCATCTTGCCTCTTAATAAGGTTTAAACTAGGAAACCGGTGATATTTTTGATAGCTATTTAAGTAATACTTAACCACCTCTTAACGCTAAAACAAGTTTATAAGTAAGACTGTATATATATGAGAGATCCAAATGTTTATAATAAATATGTAATTTAATATTCCTTTGTTTTATAAAAAAAATTCAGCATGATTGCAAATTATGACCGATGAATCCTCGACGAAATAAAGACATGAAACAAAATGGAATACACAAGGCGTAAATAGGGCATTAAAGTGACGGAACGTTTTCCGATAAATGGTGCTATTAGGGCAACGTGAATCGCACTTTCAAGTATATTTAAATCTCAGAATTATTAACGAGGTTATCGCTCTAAACATTAAAATTAGTAAAAGTACCTACTGTTCTCATTCCTTTAACTTCCAAGTAATACTTAGCCGCGTAATAGCAGTTAAATTTCTTAAAAGAAGTTAGAATAATTTAAACAAAAATAAGGACATTACAATGTATAATTCTATATAAACCAAAATAAGTAAGACAAACAGAAAGATTTGGAACAGTCAACTTCTAAACTAAAAGAAAGAACAAAGGAAAAGAAATTTAGTTGGCAACTTTTCTGCCGCCGCGCAGGTCGGTAATAAGTAACACCACAGCGACGATAAATTCCACAAAGAAACAGCGTTTATATCCGATACCCGGTACATTAATACAGATTTTCCAAGATTATTGTAAGTTATCCCGCGGAGCTTTGGCTTTGCAGTACTTTTTATCTTAAGGTTTAGAATAAAACATTTTTAGCCACTAAGTCTCCTGGAAATATTGCGTTCATAGTTTTATTTTCTCTCATTGAGTGCGAAAAGTAGCTCCTATTAGCCAATGAGATTTATTAGTCACTAGCGTCCTGTCCCGGCTATTATATTTTTTCTGCCGTAGTGTTTTAGCGCTCTTCATCGTATTATAGCAAACATTGGGCATCTGGAACCGACGCGCGTCGTGATAGTACCGCTTGAATTTATTTTGCCGCGCCATAGTTTTATTTTTTCGATCTCCTAAAATATTCATATAAAATAATTAGTGTTAAGGGGAATTGTAATGAACATGAAATGTATAAGATAAATAACGTGTTTAATTTGACGAGAATTAATATTGTATCTGTCTAAATAGCTTCCCAATTACCATATGTGACCTTTTTTACTTTAAAATGGGTATAGTTAGTTATCCTTAAAAGATAGAGAAGCGCCATCGCAGATTTTTCTGTAGACCTATAAAAAAGCAAACGTTTCCGTCCTACATTGTTTTAATATATATCAAAAGAATTAGACAGCGTTTTCAATGAGAGCTCCCGGTCGACTTAATTTTTCTGACATCTTAAACAATCACTGTCATATTAAAACCAATTTAAACAAAAGATTAATAAATCAAACACATAAACCTTTCCCGTGAATCAATAAAATTTTAATTGTTGAAAACCGTATGAAAATCTGTTCGGTAGTTTTTGTGTTTATCGCTTTCAGACAGACAGACGGAGCGGGGAATTTTGTTTTACGATATGTCAGGATTGTGAGGAAACTATAAAATGTCCGAAGTCTTTTATATTGCGTTGATAGTTTTGTATTATATCAAGAACCCGGTTACTTACTAGCAAATGTGACACAGTGTTAAATGCATTCAGTACCTACTGATCTCCATCCATAAGTTTACATGTTAATTTAATTAGTATCTACTGCACCTTAAACAATCATCATCCGTGACTTTATATTATTATGTTAATTTATTCGATACCCTACTTTTATAAATACTATGTAGATTAACAAAACTTACTACAAAAAACTGATTCATATTTTAGACGATTCCTTTAAATACTGTCGTGTGCACGTTTCGAGCTACAATTTTTTTTTTAAACTATGGAAAATATTAAAACCAACCCTACAGGATCGCTTATCAGTAACGTGATTAGTTCTCTTGAAAAGAAATTAAATTTCAAAAACGAAATAAAGTGGTCGATGTTCTTTTTAATCACTCTGTACCATGTGCTTGGTGCATTTTGGTGTTATTATTTTGCTTTTCCTGTAAAATGGCAAACACTTGTATTCGGTAAGTACGTTTATAGTTTTTTTCTACTTATTTTAGTGTAACTGCAATAAATAACTGTAATATTACAGCCATCGATGTCTGTTCGTATAAGTTTTTAATTATACTGATTAAAGCGTGAATTGCAATTGATGAATTATTGGAATTATTAAAAATATAACATTTCCGAATCAAATGAGATTAAATTAAAGTTCACCTTTTCGCCGTTTTATTCTGAAAATATCAGTTCTAAGGAGCATTTCTACTTTTAAAGTGTTCATTCGCAGTACTTATACTAGCTGTATGCGTACTATAAGTATGAATTTAGGTACTTTCAAAACGTAAACGAAATGAAAACGTAAACGTAAATGTTAACCAGAAAAAAGCTATGTTTTTATTTATATTAAGTACATTTATATATTACTACATATTTTGTCTACAAATTTTCAACATTCATAATATGATAAAGTGAGTCAGTGGTTTTTGTGATTCGTAACGGTGTTTAATTTTTTTTTTAATTTAAGTATAAGTACATCATACTATTTACACAAGAACAATAAAATTTAAGCAGCTGATTATTGCATTAATTCATGAATACTTCATAGTTATTAAAAAATATATATATTATTTAATTATCAAATGGATAGCGCTCCTCGGTCTTAAAAAAATATCAAGTCTACATAAACACTAGATATAAGAAAATACTTTGCTACAACAATTCCCTATAGTTTTATAACAGACTAATTCAATCAAACTTACACATTATGCTTCGTAATCTTACTTATTGCCTCTTTTAAAACATACAACAAATCAATATACTACTAGTATATTGATTTGTTGTATGTTTTAAAAATACTGATAACTTTATAATTTTATTTGTAGCAGCAATAATGTACATAGTAACAGGATTCGGAATAACAGGCGGCGCACATAGACTGTGGACACACAAATCTTATAAGGCGAAAACGCCGCTCAAAGTATTGCTGCTATTTTGCTTCGCTGGTGCCGGACAGGTAATTAAATTACACCACATATAACAAAATATGTAAAATAATGATCATTCACTTACACAAAAAAATCAAATCATGCCGAAATGTGTAATATAGTATGTATATAAAGTCTTATAAAGAATACGGAACCTCACCCTTTAGAATTATTTAAAAAATATCAACAATTAGGTAGACTTACTAAGGCTGCACTAAACATTTTTACATTTACTATTCACCTGACTTGGGAAGCCAACCCGTAATCTTTACAACCTTGGTATTCTACCACTAAACCAATGTTTAAACGAATTACACAGAATTCCCTCTTCCAATGGGTCCGTGACCATAAGGTCCATCACAAATTCAGCGACACCAACGCAGACCCTCACAACGCGCACCGAGGTTTGTTCTTCTCACACATCGGATGGCTAATGATGAAGAAAAACAAAGAGGTCGTGTTAGCTGGCAAACAAATTGATATGAGCGATTTGGATAACGATAAAATGCTCAAATGGTTTGATAGGTAAAGTTTCTTTCACGTATTTTTTAACACAGCTAAATGACAAAATACTCCAGCCCCTTCCCTGTTACTAACGGATACGTCCGCCCTTGAGAAGTAAAAATTCCGTCTAGAACTTGGAATTCCCAAGATTCGTTGGATTCCAAAACTGTGCTTAAAAATTATAGTTGCTTATAAACAGAACAGAAGTTTCCAAATTCAGAATTTACACCATCAGGTCTACAATCAATCTGTAATTTTAAAATTGATCGTCATGGAATTGCAGAACACGGATTTTCATTTTGCATTTTTGAGTTTTGTTATTACACTTTTGCCACAGCATTTTAAAAAATATATTGTACCTATAAATGATTGCAATGGGCTTTGCCGAATTCTGTTGATTCGAATCTTCAATCAAATATAAATAACATGTCGAAAAAACGATTATGAATATTACATTGAATGTCACTATTTCAAAAATACGATATAAACTCTTGTAAATATTTGCATGGCTTTTACGTTATTTTTCAATATTTTCATAACATTTACTTTTTCAATCGTCATATACCTACCGCCATTTTTAATAAAATATCACAATCGCTTTTTTCGATCTTATAATGGATCAATCAGAATAATATATTTTTTAAATGCTTACAAATGACGGCAAACAACTTACTTAATTTATCTAAATCTAAAATTGCAATTTTTTTATTTGATTGTACAAATCTTATATTTATCTTGACTTTTATCTGATTGAAAAATCTGTCCTAATTTAGTTTACAGACATATTCATTTTGATATTATTTTGCAGGAATTTCGACCTTCTCAAATTAATAGTCTGTCACATACTTCCTACAACAATCAGCATTGTATTGTGGAATGAAGATTGGACATGTGCCGTAGCATGGCAAAGCTTCATCAGATTTTTGGGCATGTTTCACAGTGAGCTCACAGTTAACAGTCTCGCACATGCATATGGATACAAGCCTTATAACAAGTATGTATCTTATATCAAAGTACGATGTATATTTATTTATTAATAGAAGTATATTTATTATTCAATTTCAATAAGCAAGACGCTTAGTTAATAATAGTTACACGGCCATAAAAAATAAGGCAAAGGGACCTTGAAGGCCCACCAAATTTTTTAATCTGTATAAATCGTTCCAAAAACAAATATGAAGAAAAAGTTTTGGTTAAATTGCAACATATTTAACAAATCTAATAACGAATTATAAGTCGTAGTTGCACATTTTTTCACTACAATACAAATAAAATTCCAAAAATATGGATGGAGGTCCTTTTTAAGAACTTCTCTTCAATCGCTCTCGCTTCATCAGTCATCTACTCCTCGCGTCACCCTATAATCTCGAGCGATGGGTAATACGGCGCTCGTGAGTAGTGACTATGTTTAGGCCGAACGTGATAATTGACTAGCATTCATGAACGCCCTTATTACTTCACAGGAATATAGTCCCATTTGAAAACCGCTTTGTGGCTACGGTTACGCTCGGCGAGGGCTGGCACAACTATCACCATGCATTCCCGTTTGACTACAAAGCAGCGGAACACTTCGATTTATTTAATTTCACCACATTTTTCATCAAAGGTTTCGAAAAGATTGGTTGGGCCTACGATTTAAGAGAAACGACCCCTGAAATGATAAATTCTATTGCAAATAGATTAGGCGACGGTACTCCGGTACATTTCCCTTTGCCTGTAAGCGACACAAACGGCAAAAATTCTGAATAAAAATATAAATTACTTTAAATGGATGTATGATTATGTACAGTTTTATATATTAGTTATTATAAATAAAATTATACTGAAACAACTCTTTTTTTTACCACAATAATCCAGGATATCCACTGCAGAACATTCTTTCAGGCTTTCCCCAAGGAGTTTAACCGATCGAGTACGCAAGGATCATTCAAGTGTTGAATGTAGTTACAGATATCAATTACTATATAACCCTAATTTTACGTGAGTTTGCATTCGTCATACTACTTATATATTTTCTGTGTACTTATATAATAAATATCTAATAGATAATATTACTATATAGTAAAATAAATTAACGGTAGGTTTCTCAAAAAACATATTTGTGCTGTGTTTTACGTTTTTCTAAGTAAATTTATGCCTGTACCAAAATCGCTCAATATCCTTAAAGGTCTTTTCCGCAAGAACTGGTATAACTAGTAACATGAATTTCCCTGCGACGATAAAGGAGCCGATACTTAAGATTTATTTGGCTTCGGTGTATATTTTATTAGAAAAGATGGGTCTACAATTTTAAATCTGCAATGCCGGAGACAATCAATTCACAGGCAAATCAATTTCTTGATGGTATTCCTATAGACTCTTTGGAAATTTACAATTAGTACCGCCATTTATACCACCGATGTTTTAATTATTTCAACCGTCTGTATATATAGGTATTTATCTTGTTTCTTATATTTACGGTGTATAATAAAGTTTTAAATAAATAAATAAAAGTCATAATATTGTTTTTTGATGAGTGAAATTCTAAAATAGTCAAAACTTTGAAACTTATTAGATAACTAAAAAAATATTAGGGAATATAGGTACTACATATTTTTTATCATTATTTTAATCTTAGAACAAATATTTCCTAACTACAGAAAATTGACTACAACATCTTCTTAAAACAAGGATGAGAATAAACGTAAGGAGAACTGTAGTGCTGCGGATCCGGTTGAGGTCCCACGCGACATTTTAGATTTTGCATCGTATGATAAACTCTACCATGCATCGGCCCCCGCATTTTCATTTCACTTTCATTCAATTTCCAACCGTACTTCCAATTGGTACTTTCCATGAAATAATATTTGTCTCCAGGTGCTTCCCTCGCTCGTGTTTTCAAATATTCGTTTCTACTTTCTAATAATATATGTTTTACTTCGTCTTTAACTGGCAACATTATACGATTAGATGATGGCTCAGATGGTTTAATAACTGTTTTGGCACTCAAATAGTCTGGTACTGGAATTCTCAGTCTATGTTGCATAGATATGGCATGATCTCGTATAGTTGCATTTATACCAGCTATTATTGTAGCTTTAGTAATATCAGTTTCTTTGTAATTCTTAACGTCACTTTTAAATGTAGCACACTTTTCTATATCTTTAGAATTACGTTGAACCCATCGCATACGTAAACGCGATTCTTTTTCATACGACTCGGCTAAGAATCTTATAATTTTGGGGTCAGTTATATCAAGCAGAGGCATTTTCGTATTTTTCCTTCTTACAATAATAACGATATTGACTTGGTTACTACTTCAATTCTATTCAGTTTTTATTATTATAGCTCTATCCGGTTATCACTGATCAAACTCTTCCTGATGCAATAATTGACGTAAAAATCAATTTATTTTTTCATGATCATCAAAGAGAATCATAGCATTTTTTCACTTCCCCAGTGCGTTTTATTTTTTGTAGTATGTATGGTTTAATCTATGGATTTATGTCATATAACATTGCTTGCCAATGTGGTACTATATATATTATAATTCTCTTTGGTGGTACTTTTGTATTATACAATAATTTTTATAATTATTTATTTTTAACAATTTAGAATTACTAAACTTTGCTATTTATTAAACTCACAATGCCTTTGATGGACATAACAAATCCTGATATAATAAAGTTTTTAGTTGAAAGCTATGATAAAACCACTCGTCTTCGGATGAAATGGAATAATATTCATGGGGACAAATTGAAGGAAGCGGCTACATTACACCGGAAGGAAAAAGGTTATTATGAGTTAGATGTCTTGAAAGAAACTATGATAGGCGGCATGGTTACCATCGCAAGAGATCACCAAGTGGCAGCGTCAAACAGAAAACTCAAAGCTGTTATCGACACTACTCACACTAATTGCATAGAAGATTTGAAAAAGGGCCATTCAATACCCGAAGTTGGTCTCGGTGACCCTAAAGACGATCCAAGACTCGCCCGACCTGACAAAGACCTTACCAGGGACCCAATAATGCGACCTATTGATCCGAAGCAAAGACAAATTATCTACAAAGACATTCCGACGTACGGGCGGGCAGTCTATTTGAAAAGCAGGTATAAAATCGCACCGGAGGAGAAATTCTATTTTAGTGAGTGCAGTGGATGGGATTACGGGTGGAGGTTGGGTGACAGTTACTTTCAAAGGAATGCTCCGACACATGGCCGCGTGTGGCGCTATACTCGCGGTGTTATCAGCCGCACTGGACCCCATCCTGACCCCATACATTACAGAGATGGTGATATACCAGAGCTTAATAAATGTACTTACTAATATTACTATTTTATATCAATTTATAAATTCTAGATAAATGTTGTATTATCAATCTGGAGTTGATTTTATTAATAAAAACCGATGTGTACTTTAAGGTTGTTATTTGTAGTGTTTACGGGTAATACGTACTTAATTTTCTTCCTAAAAACGATAGAAAATTAATTTTCTTTAAATAGATACCCCGCGACATATCAATTATTATTCTTAGATAATTTAGGTTTAAAAAAGCGGCGATAGCCTAGTTGGGTGTGGAACGGACTGCCGAGACGAATGTCCGTAGGTTCAAATCCCAAGGGCACACCACACCTCTGACTTTTCTAAAAAATCATATGTGTATTCTTTGTGAATTTATCGTTCGCTTTAATGGTGAAAGAAAACATCGTGAGGAAACCTGCACATCTGAGAAGTTCTCTATAGGAATTTCGAAGGTGTGTGAAGTCTACCAATCCGCACTAGGCCAGCGTGGTGGACTAAGGCCTAATCCCTCTCAGTAGTAGAGGAGGCCCGTACTTACCAGTGGGCAAGTATATAATACAGGGCTGATATTATTAATTTAGGTTTAACTGGTATTTTAAAACCTGTGGTATAATTTCAATTATGTACGATACATTACCCAACCTATGCATACATTTTATTTGAAAGGGCAAAAGGTTCGACTATGTACCTTTAAATCTCAGGTCCTAAACCAGATGTTGGCAATTTTAAATATTTCAATTACTTACTACATCAAAGTACTTATGGATCATTTATTCATTCAACACTGAATATCCTCTAATGTAACGGCTGTATATGTTTACAGACAGCCTAACCGCTACAGCGCTTTAAATAAGTATCTCCCTACCTATTAACCTACCATTTTTATAGCGAAGACAATGAATAATAACGATAGCAATAAATACAAAGCTTAATTCAATGTTCGATACTGATAAAGCATACGATTCCAGTATATGCCGCGCAAGCTGACAATTTATGCCAGAGCCAGACACGTGTCAAATACGGTGCTGTAGATTTTCTGGCCCTTACAAATGATATTACACAATTTCCACAGCATTTGCGAAAGCGTTTTATAGTTGGTAAATCTTAAACGCGTATTCTATCATGACATAAGTTAAGATAGCCTTAATTATCTGGGATTACATTCGATTTCCATTTCCGTACCCAAAGAGCATTTATAATAGTACTAAATCCATCCATCGCCAATGATCCGTACATATATTTTTATCACTGGGGTGACAACGAGGTGTAAGCTAATTGCTAGGACGCTTGCCGCAGGAAATTGGCGACCATCGAGATTGGCCCAGTATTCTTAACTCACATGCATTTCACAAAGATATGGGTATAGGTACCTATAAGTTGGATACGTCCACGTTCCGTACACCTTAGTCTAGACAATGTTGTAGGCTTACAAACTTAATGTAAATCAAGTCCTAGGAAATACAGCATTTCTCTAATTGTAATTAATTTGTTGAATATTTTACTTGAATAATTATTGATCTAATAAGGTCCATCTTTGCCTATTTCCCTTTACAACGCCAGAGACTAGACTTCACTACTTTTCTCTTTGGTAATTGATTTTGTGTTCTGAGGATTTTGCTTGTTATTGTTCTGAGGGATTTTGTCGATTTTGTTATTGTTCTGAGCCCTTAGGATTTACTACATTTTTATATCTATTAAAATTCTCTCTGGTGACATGATTATTCTCAGATTATTTATATCATAAAGTAAGTAATATACTCCGTACTAAAACGTAGTGATTATATTCTCTTTGCTCCGTAAGGTCTGTGGTAAGGTCTTCTTGCCAATTGTTTTTGATTGGTTATTGATATTTACATTTTTTACAATTATGTAGCTTATATTTTTATTATTTTATTTTATATTTATTTATACAATGCCGCTCGATTACAGTAATCCAGACGTACTAAAATTTTTAATTGAAAATTTTGTTAAAGAAAATGAGAAACGTGTTAGTTGGTTTATGAGAAATAAAGAAAAAATTGTTGATGCTGCTAAATTCAAAGAAGATTATAAGGATTACCGTGCAGAAGATATTAACAGAGCTTTTATAGAACTACCTTTGCCAGCCTTATCTTGCCAACACGCTGAAAATCTTTGTAATCGCAGATTAAAACCACTTAGAGATGGCCCTATTTTAGGTACTAATACAACCATAAACAGGGCTTTAAAACACCGTGAAATACCTGAACAAATGATAACGGAACTACTATCTGATGCTGTAATGAAACCAGTGGAACAAGATATTACTAAAATACTTTTTGAAGGAATTCCTTATGGTGGACGCCGTGAATATTTAAAGGCGAGGTGTCGTAAATTACCTAAAGAAAGGTTCTACTTAGACCAAACTACTAATCATGAGATTGGCTGGCAAGTGAACGAGGCAACAGAAATAGATGGAACATTGAGGCATGGCCGACATTGTACTTTGATGCGGGAACTTAATAATCGCACGGGACCGCAACCAGACCCGCGTTACTATCAATTACCTTTACTAAATCCTTACATTAAGTGCTTTAATACATGAAAAACTATACCTAATACATAAAATTCTTAATATCCATATGCCATACATTATGTATTAGGTACCTTCTAAATACTAAATACGTAGGTCCCGCTTGTAAGAGTTTTTTGAAACACAAGTCATAAAATATAATAACCGTCACTCAGAAGCTGTATTTTCGTATTTTTGTGAATATGTCCAGAAATCACCCTCAATAAACAACCTTACAGATTTAAAATTTTTATATTAATGAATTCCAGATATTCCGACGCATTCATCTCTCATTTAGTAGGTACGGCAGTAAAAGATTGTTTGTAAATTGTTTCGAGTTTTTTAGAATGTAGGGATTTGTTGAAAAAGGTAAAGGCCACGTAAATGTTACCTTAGGCATGGCACGTCCCGACAAACAGTCTAATGGCCACAACGGACAGAAACTTTTATCATCTGCCGAGCCGCCGCCGCTCGGAGTTCACGTTTTAACTTTTATTTTACTCAACGTTAGTCAGGGTGTTCTGATATTCTAACCAGCTAACAATTATCTACGGACTACGCACTTATAATTTCGACCCAAAAAGCTTTTACGAGTTTCATTGAACAACTTTCTATGCCGTCTGTTTACTTCTAATTTATACATACAAACAGTGACGTTAACACGCTCTATTTTTCGTAAAAATTCAATATCTATTTATTTAGCTAAAAACATGGTATAAATAATGTTAAATATATTACATGTGCAGCATGTTTCACCGTTTGAATGGTTTGCAAAATTTTATATATTAAGGTATTTACGTTACGTTTACGAGATGCGGAGTAACAAGCTCTTTGCCGTTGCTCATTGGTACAGAGGCTGTGGAAAAGGTCCACAAATTCACCTACCTGGGAAGCGTAGTGTCGGAGACTGGAGGAACCGAAGAAGACATCGCTTCGAGAATTGCCAAGTCAAGAGCAATCTACACACAGCTCCGTCCTGTGTGGCAGTCGCGAAAACTAACCAAGAGAGTTAAACTCAAAATATTCCGGTCCAATGTCAAAACTGTGCTGCTGTACGGATGCGAGACGTGGAAGGTGACAAAGGACATCTCGCACCGACTCCAGGTCTTCGTCAATCGGTGTCTTCGCCGTGTCCTCGGTGTTTACTGGCCTGAGAAAATTTCCAACGTAGATCTGTGGAAACGCTGCGGTGAGACTGCGATTGACCAACAAATTAAACGCCGCAAGTGGAAATGGATCGGCCACACGCTCCGAAGGGACCCTGAGCATATACCGAGGCAAGCCCTAGATTGGAATCCCCAAGGAAAGCGGAAACGTGGCCGCCCTAAGCAGACCTGGCGGTGGACCGTCGTCGCAGAGGCAAAGAACATCGGGAAGACCTGGTGCGAAATAAAACGCGAAGCTCAAGACCGAGTGGGATGGCGGCGCACTGTGGATGCCCTCTGCCCCATCTAGGGGACATAGGAATATAATGAAGGTATTTACGTCGTCGAACGTACGTACGAAGTCATTTTTTTAGTTGTCATTCTTTATCAATATAATTAGTCTATCATGTTTTTATGTCGTTTTTTTTAATGTAATATAATTTTATATTACGGAAAGATCGTATATACTCGTTTATTAAAACTATAAGTATTTTTAAATTGTAATCAGTCGTGATTCTAAGCAGTTGTTTCCATTTTTAAAATGTTTTATCTTTAAACAGTCACGTGGCTGAATGGAGTAAGTTCCGCATTGCTCATGATTAATTGTGTTTATACGCTAAGAAGTAAGTAACCTACATTATTCTCCTAATCAGACTAACAATGAAACTACAGATTCCACAGGAATGTCAAAACTATAGCTGTAGTAGGTGCTAACTACTAAGTGTTAGGTCGGTTCAGTTATCTTCGGCCGGATAATGCAGTTATATTATTAAGCAACTAGATTTTGCTTGCTGCTCCACCCGGGCGAAAAATTATTTCCGCAATAAAAGTCCCGCTTTATAATATCCCGGATAGAAGTACCTTATAGAACTTACGAGTAGTTAATTACTGAAAAAATATCAAAATCGGTTTAGTAATTCAGCTTTATATATTAGTATAGATAAAAATCACTTCTGCCAGAAAATCCTGCAAATATCTGTATAAACGGTCAACATATATATATATATAACTACAGGAAAGTCATTTAAAAACTTAACTGAAAATTAAGTACTCACAAAAGAATTCAGGGCTAAACTCAAAACCGACACATAAATCACGTGAAAATCTCTTGAGTCTTGTGTCTTCGCGGCTGTAAAGTCGCATTATATAAAACTTAGTAACGGTAGAAGTTCGCTCTTAAATCCATTCTGAACAGCTTTGCATGAGGGTGTTGATGACCTCCAAGTTAGGGATTTATATCACTGTCGTGGAATTTTATTAAGGATAATATAGAAAATGTCCAATGTAAGACTGTCTAAATATTTCGAACTAAAATTGGAAGGAAATCATTTAACGATTAATTTTTAACTAGCTTTTGCTCGTGGCTTGTAAGGGTTTTTTCCAGTATAAAAGTCTTTCCCACGCTCTCAAATAATTTGCATACTAAATATCATTAAAATCCGTTCGGTAATTTTTGGGTTCATCGTGTTCAGACAGACGCGGCGGCAAACTTTGTTTTATAATATTAAGAAGTGATTTGATCACTAATCACTATAATTATTCGACAGACAGTCGCTACGGACCAGAAGGACAATTGAAGAAAATAAATACATGGCAGCTTAGGTACCTAAAATTAAATAATTATTCAAAACTACAATAATAATGATATTTATTTATGTATTGCGGTAGAATCCATGAAAAAATAGGTATCTCACAGGCTCACGACTTCGCTCGCATGAAGAGACTTTACCAAAATCCCTTAATTAATGCAACGATCCGTAACAACGTTTGTATGACGTCGACACCAACTATGTAAAAAATCTGATTAAAAACTCCAATATTCCCCAGAGGAACAAATTACCTCAATAAAAATTTGTCTATATGTTATTCCGGGACATGGTCAGTCCGTGTGCCAAATTAGATCCAAAGCTTTTGAGCGATTACTCAGTTTACTTCTAACAAACATCCAATTATTTTCACAAACATTTTCATTTGCAGTATTGGTAAAATAAGTATTAAGATGACAGTGAGAATCGTTTTTCTGTTGTCGTTGGGGTAATCAATTATAAAATTATGTAAATTGACATGTATAATTATTGACGGTTGAAAGGCAAATTAACCTAAACGACATTTTTTGCGACACAAGTTTCATACATATTTAAAATCAACACTTTATTCTTTGTTTTTTTAAGCTAATTAAAATATTTCGAAAAGACATGTCGCTTAAGTCAAACGTACGATAATATAAATTCATACGACGCTTTCATATACTGACATATTTATTATACTTCATTGCTTGAAATTGTTACATATTTAAAGAACAATAGTAACCCATAAGGACTAGTTTTGTACAACTATACTTTGTTGAGGCACAAAACCCACATATCCCCAGATTGCCATTATAACAAATTAAAAATCTTATATATTTTTTTTATTCTGGTCGAAAAATGTTACTAACTTCAATGTACGTAAAGCCAAGTAAATTGAAGTATGTCGACCAAATAAAGATGGTATGACCCAAATGTGCTAACTGTTGAAAATTAACTTTCTCATTGATTTGTTTTGGTATTCTGCCATGGGGATACAAAACTTTCCTGTGTAATATTATTATGATTAAAGACATTTAGGCTTCTTTTTGAACGGATATATGTATTCATTAATATCATCGTATAATACAGCACTAACCTAGTTTACATCATATCTTACAAATAAAAATACATCAACATCACCACAACGCACACACATAAATTAATATTTAAATCGTCCATTACATTTAACTCTTCACTAGTACCAGGTCCTGTTCTAAAGAACCTTTTTATGGGAAGTCCTCTCCTTCCTTGCGGGAGATAAACATCATACATTATGTTTTCTTTTAGCTGACGGCTTCTCGAAAACTTGCTTCATACCGCCCCTGAAGTTAGCCAGCCTTGATGCTGACCCCTCGTTGCTCCAAGCTGAGTCAAACTCTGTTGTATCTTGATCAACCAAATGTGTGTACTTGGTGCGGCCTGAACGACCGAATTTCTTGACTTGCATTACCTATAGAAAATAAAATATTAATAAAGAACTAAATCTGGTTTAAGCTCTATCTAAATAGTATTGGGAACTAGGTGTTGCTCGTGGCTTTATCCGCGTAAACAGCCTTGCCTTCTACAAAAGTCCATACGGGATTGATTGATGCGTCATCTGCACGACGCCAACATCTATATAGACTCTAAAAAAATCCCATTATTTCCCATGGGAGTAAATTACTAGGGTAAAAAGTAGTCTATGTGTTAATCCAGGACATAGTCTACATGTGTACCAAATTTCGTTCAAATCCATTCAGCTGTTTCTGTGTTTACTTGTAACAAACATCGAAACATTTCACAAAGATTCGCATTTATAATATCAGTTAGATTCTGATAACCTCAGTTATAGAACATACTCAGATTTTACACTGATACGACGGCACTATACTAGTGTATACTTAGGCTCACCGCAAATGGAGTTAAAAGAAACAACTCTCAATTTTATCACAATCAAGGAGAGAATATATAATAGTACAGTAAGGTTTTTATACAAGATTCAGAATAGTCTATGCAGTTTTTTCATGGTTATTTCAAAACAAATTACCTTTGGCAGTACAGTCTTGTCGAAGTGATCATCCAGAGTGGGGCCTGAAAAGTCTTGTTTGAACACTTCTTCCTCCCGATCCAAATAGAAAGCACCTCTGTAAATAACATTAAGATTCTATTATGTTGAGAAATCTTGATAATATACCGCAGAACTACCCTAACATGCGATTAACGAATCAGTTGAATACTAATATGTTTTGAAACAATATATATTTTAGTTGATAAAAAGTTAGTTTTCTACGTTGTCATTCGTTTTGCTTTATTTTTACCTCTTGGATGAAACAGTCCTGATAATTTTATCTTACTTCTGAAGTGCCCAATTGAGATATCGCGATTGAGTTACATAACAATGAGTGGCAAACTATAACAAATGGCTCACTGATAGTTTTGGAATTATAAAATTAGTTTATAAGTGTAATTTCAATTTGTAAATAAAAGAAATAAAATATGAATTACTTAAAACACGAATCACATGTGTTAATAACAAGTAATTACAATGGAAAATTTTATAAACATGCCAATATATAATCTTTTATATCTTCTTTTCATAACGCAAATCTTGAATATGAAATATAATTAGTTACCTGTGATAATATTTCTGCAGGAACTTATATTTGCCCTTAACAGCCTTGTTGGTAACAACCTTAGGGTTGAGGCGTTGTTCCAAGCGTCTCTCCTCTTCACTCATGTTTCTTAGCCGCTCAATAGCCAACAACTCCTTCTCAGCACTAAAATTTTATATATATTTTAAGAAGCAGAAATATTTTTTTTATTATTTAAATTAGCAACAATAATAAAATTTATTGAAATTGATTGTGTAAAACCAGGTTGGTTAAGTAATCATGTTTGGTGACAAAGCAAACTTTTTAAAAATGACAAAATTATAAGCTTCCGATTTCGGCCTAGGTAATAGTTGACTAAATGATTTATAAAAAAAAATAATTTCTAGCTTCAATCAATGCAAGCATTCTTATGCGAAGTTACATATAATAACATAACCATAAAATAACTTACGCTTCCCTTTCCTCCTTGTCACGTTTGATCCTCTTCATTTCGCGCAGCTTCCACGCCTCGTACTCGAGCTCATCGTTTTCATCATCTGTGCACACATCATTGATGTTGCCCTCTTTTTGCTCTCCCTAAAAAATTTACAAGCGTAATAATAATTGTCACGTATAAGATTGGGTAGTTAAAAAAAGTGAGTCAGTTTGGATTTACTCAAAAATGAAGTGTGCTGTGCCAGAATAATTACGAAATTTATGTGAGTTCATAAAAGTGGCGACGAGATAATCGGAAAAAATTGTAAACTAAGTGCAATAAGTTATATAAATAACTATGGGTATAAATTTTAATGACTTTGACTTGGCACATTGTTGTTGGCAAAATTATATCGATAATATAATCGTTAAAAACATTCGATGATTTAAATTTAAAAATATAATATCCTGGCTTATCGGCGTACACGAATATGGTCACAAAAGTGCACTATATTTACAAGGCAAACTTCTTGCCCATATATTATGTATATTGGCCTTACCTGTGTATTTCTCTGTTCAGATCGAATTGTATCTTCAACTAGTTTTAGAGCCTCACGCCTCCTCTCTTCTTTTTCCTTTCTTGCTTCTGACTCCTCCTTTTTCTGTTGTTTTATTTTTCGTTCCCTCTCTGCCACCGTCATTCTCTCTGAGGCCCTCACAAATACTGGTTTCACCCTGGGACCTGTTTAGCAATACAATATATTTTTATTAAAAAAAACACATTGCGTTATATGTATATTAAAGTCAAAATTTAAAAAAATACTTTTTAAAATTCACATAATACACTAATAAATTGTAGAATGATTGTAATGAACAATAACTTCAAATCAAATTAATTCCCCTTATTTATGTTGTCTGAATGTTTTATGAGATTGACATTATTGGCGTATCCAAATGTTTATTACCTGTGTCCTCTTCACTGTCCGTATATTCTGTATCGGATGACCCACTTTCCTCTTTAACGCCATCCAACATTTCCTCATCTTCATCTCTGCCAAGCACCTCTTTCTCAGCTTCCCTAAAGTATTAAAACAAAAAAATCCATTAAGATTATATTGCCAACCAAAACTTACCACACTATCAATTTTCAGTATAACATTACAAAATTATTCATTGAATAAAATTTAATTTTACTAATGAAATACCTAGCAGCAAGTTTAGCCTTAAGTGCCTGTCTGCGTCTCTCAATCTCTTCCTCATCAAGTTCATCCTCACTCTCTGAACTGTCCTTAGCCTCGTTGACACTGTCCTCTGATAGGGGTTCAGGCTCAGCGTCAATGATTTCTGGCTTGTGCTCCGTGCGACGCGGCGGCGAGTGTGCTGCATTGCGCAAACGACGGAGACGGGGGTCATCAATCTAAAGAAATATGTACGATAACTTTCTATTACAAATAAATTGTGTGCAATATTCATAAGAAAGCCAACCCACAAGATAAAATTTTGCTTGCGGTTTCGCCTACATGTAAGTTTTCCGGGATAAAAGTCTCGTTAAATATTTTACGAAGTTAGGAAATAGCCATGTCCTTTCCAGTGTCTCAGACTATCACCATACCAAATGTAATTAAAACCTTTTGGGTCGTTTTTGAGTAAATCAACTTCAGACAGTCACACAGATGCAGTTGGGGACTGTGTTTTTTAATATACTTTTTAGAACTTTTTTAGCGGAACAATTCTTTCATACATGATTGTTGTGTAGCTTTAATTGTTTACGCAGGGCATGCAATGAAAACTCCCAAAAGGAATAAATGCCCTGCGTTTTTCCTATATTTTTCATTCATGCTCTGCTCCTTTTGGTCATAGCATGTTATTTAGCCTAAAGCCTTCTTCAATAAATGGGCTATCCAACACTAAAAGGATTTAACATTTCCAACCAGTAGTTCCTGAAATTAGCATGTTAAAACATACAAACCGATATAATAGCTGTAACTCTTGTATATAACTTTACAGATCATATTTTGGATCTTAGAAATAAGTAATGAACACTATTTTTTGGAGTATCGTGCTTTTGGCAAAGTGTGAAGTCAAAAAGATATATCAAAATAAGTAAACACAACTATACCCATAATTTCAACAGTACCAAGTCTCCACAACGGTGACTCCTCCAAAAGATAGATTATTTCAGATTCATTTAATTACTGATCCTGTGGAAAAGATTTTCCTGTCATAGAAATGCTAGTGATTTCAATTTACACAATACTAACTTCCTTATCAGAATCGCTATGAACTTCTTCCTTTCTAGTGATCACTTGTGGCAACACTTGCTTGCGCTCGGGCCTCTGTTGCTCTATGAAGTCTTCATCTTCTGACTCCTCAGGTGATGATACGCTCTGTGCATACTCAGGTTTCTTTCCAGATATGTACCTTTGTACTTTCACCTTTTGCATAGATATTTCACCTGTAAATTGTGTTATTCGTTAATAATACGTACAATATTTAGACTTTGTGTACTAAGACAATAAAATCAATGTTATTTTATGCATAATGTTTAGTTTCAAAATTATCAAAAAATATGTCAGAGCCAAGTTGAAGTATAACTTAAAAAAATTTTAGTATGTTACCTTTTTCATTTCGTACAGGTACAGCCCCAGCTGTACTTTGGATACCAATCGGTTGCGCAGGCAACACGTTCATTTTTACTAAATAATTGTAAAATTTATCCAAAATTTTTCTCAGATCGCTTGTAGCTTCGTGGCTTCGTGTGCAATTTGACAGTTGAAATAACGCAGAATCTGACACTAACACAAACGAATAGGGATGACCGCTAACCGTCTAACATCAACTGTCAGATGATGTCAGGGGGTCAGTTTGTAGCCCTAGTATTTTTTACACTGGTACTTGAAAGCCCAGATGCCTTGACCTGGCATTTTATTTTGCATAAATAATAGTTTATTATGATCTCATCTTATGTTGGGCTAGTGGTGCGATAATTATGATTTACTGTTTAGGTATTTTTTTCATTGTCATCGTCGGAAAACTATGTAATAAATCACTGATGAATTAACTATAAAATCAGTGTGGATAATATGGGGCCATGCTAGGTATCCACTGGATAGATCGTGTGCCAAACATGGAAATTCAGCATTGCACCAAAGTCGAAGACGTCGGCACTCGCATCGCCAAACTGAAGTGAAGATGGGCAAGACACTGGGCTAGACGGGCCGACGGCAGGTGGATCAAGGCAACTACCGAATGGTACCCGAGATATGGGCAAAAGAGTAGACCACCAGCCAGAAGGACCGACGACCTCGCACGGTATGCCTGGAAGCAGTGGCTAAGACTCGCACAAGACAGAGAAAAGTGGTATGACAAAGGAGATGCCTATAATCAGCAGTGGGTGGATACGAACTATAATTAGATAGATCAGATAGTGGATAATATTCCGAATATCATTAATATTTTTCAATAAAAAATATTCTTTTTTTCAGTTACATATTTGAATCGTCAATAGATAGTAAATTATCATCACCACTTAACGAAAAACTTGTCGATCGTGGCGCGCATGTTAGAGAAAACGAGATATTAATCGACATCGACAATTTGTCTACTCTCGTTCTTGAAATATGTCGTGACGAGCATGCTAGGCCGGCTGTAAAGGATGGTAAAGGAACTATTATTCGTTGTGAACTGACAAACTCAAATCGTTCATTCGTTCCATGTTTATGACTAGAAAATTTCTACTTTAAAAACAGAATATCGGGAAGGTCATAAGAAAGAAATGATTGTTTGTATTTTTTCGCTTTCAGTTAAATTTAAACATCCAAAAAATTTTCCTTTCCTATAAATCAGCATTGAATTAAGAATAATGTTAGCAGATAACATTGAGTTATCAGTTATTCACTTATGTATTCTTATGATAACACTTGACATTGTTTTAAAATATAAATATAACTACAACCAAAGCTATGTCGGTAGGTAGGTATACACATTTAAACGTAATTTATTTTAGTCAGTACAGTGTTAGTTAGTTTAGTTTAGTCAGTACAGTTTATTGGTCTCTGGTGTACACACAGTGAGCGACTAATATAGCGCGTGTCTAATAAAATTTAAATAATGGCAGCCACAAATGAAATTGATAGTTTAGACAAACTGATTTCAAGTACATTAACTGGAAAAGAACTAGAAGAATACAATAGAATTCACTATGGAAGAACGGATCATCATGAGTTACAGATTACAAAGAATACTATCGAACTTGCGAATAACAATAATTTTGAAATCTCAGCATATGACTTTCCAGCAAAATATGAAGAAACTAGAAAATCTCGCATAGTGAAGGTGGGAATTATTCAACATTCCATTGTTTTACCGACTGACAGTAAAATAACGGAACAAAAATCAAGTATTTTTGAAAAAATCGGCGTCATTATTTCGGCCGCTGCCAGTGAAGGGGTCAATATCATTTGCTTGCAAGAAGCTTGGAACATGCCATTTGCTTTCTGCACAAGAGAAAAACATCCATGGTGTGAATTTGCAGAACCTGTAAATGGGCCAAGTACTGTCTTTCTAGCTGAACTAGCAACAAAATATTCTATGGTTATTGTTTCACCCATTTTAGAAAGAGACGAAGTTCATGGTGATACAATTTGGAATACAGCTGTTGTGATAAATGAATTTGGAAAAGTCATTGGAAAGCACCGGAAAACCATATTCCAAGAGTAGGAGATTTTAACGAGTCCACATACTACTTTGAGGGTAATACAGGACACCCAGTGTTTGACACAACATATGGTAAAATAGCAATCAACATCTGCTATGGACGCCACCATCCTCTCAACTGGCTCATGTTTGGCATCAATGGAGCAGAGATAGTATTTAACCCATCAGCCACTGTTGCAGGCCTCAGTGAGCATTTGTGGGGAGTTGAAGCTCGTAATGCAGCTATAGCCAACAGCTATTTCACCTGCGCTATAAACAGAGTGGGTACTGAAGTATTTCCAAATGAATTCACATCTGCAGATGGCAAGCCAGCACACAAAGATTTTGGTCATTTCTATGGGTCAAGCTATGTCACTGCCCCAGATGGTGCAAGAACTCCAAGCCTGTCCAGAGTGAAAGATGGCTTACTGATAGCCCAAATGGATTTAAATCTCTGCCGCCAGATAAAAGACAAGTGGGGTTTTACTATGACACAGAGATTAGATCTGTATGCTAAAAGCTTGCAAAAGGCTGCTGAAATTGATTATGAGCCTCAAGTTGTAAAAAGCCAGTTGTAAAAACATATTTTACATGGTTTTCGGATAATTTGTTTGAGCACTATTAAGATTATAAATGTTTATTTTCATGTTAATATTAAAAATAAGAAGCTTTATTTTTGATTGTCAGTTTTTATTTGTTCTTATATTGAATTTTATGTTTGTTAATTCGTTTTATTATTGTTATATTTTGGTGATTTTTTTTATAAGCTTTTATGTATATGTATAATTTTGTATGTTTATGTACCATGAAGTTTTATTAATAAATAGAATATCCAAAAAACCTTTTTTTGATAACTAGACTGATAACCCCTGGTTATTCTGTGAAAAAAAATCCATGCTGTACTTTGTTGTGTTACAGTATTTCTATGATTGAGGCTATACCTAGCATTATGTAACATTTTTTATTACTATATAATTACAGTACATGTCCAGTAACATTAAAGTGGGTGTGGTTACCCCTAAATATTGTTTTAATGGTAAATAATGTTTTTTCTCATAGCAGCCAACTTGATATTGCATTAAGAGGATCTTTGAGAATATCTATAGATTAGTCAAGTTAAAATATTTATACTCTAACTGTACACACTACGCCCAGAGCCTTGGACATAGACAGAAGAGTGATTATTCTCCAGGCCCTTAGGAAAAAAATATATGGAAAAAACATTTATTTTGATGTGTACCATTCGCCTTATCTTTACATAGCCTTCAAATGACCAGAACAACTTGTTGATTCTATTAAGAGAAAGGAAATAAAACAACAATTATTTATAAAACATTGTGTATCAATGAGAATAATAGAGTGAGCTATACATAAATATAGGGGTTAGAATGGGGTACATGAATGTAACTATTCATGAACAAATTTCCATTGATGACCATGCATTTGACACAATAAATACATGTATGAAGACAGTTTATGATTACACTATTTTTTTAATTCAATTTGCATTATAACTTTCATTTCACTTTGATATAAACCATAGTAATTCTTCCCAAGGTAATTTTTTAATTAATTTCATAAATAAAATATATATAAATACTGTTGTGTTTTAAGTAGAAATTAATAATTATTATTTACTTCAAGTTATGAAATCAATTTATCATTAAAATAGAAAAGAAAGGAGGAATGTTACAGCATGTACCCCAGATCTTTGACTGTAAAATTAATTTATCACTAAGCACTAATACTCTAGACATTCTTTGCACGGATGGCAGCACGTTTACCGGTGACGGCCTGGAAACCGGACTTGATGCTGGCTACAGAGCAACGGGACCCACAAGTTTCACACTGAAGGAAGAATAATCGGGTATCTTTCTGCAGAATGGTGTCTGGAGAACGACATGTGTGACAAGTCACATATTCCTTGATATACCGACGCAGCACATTCTCTATTTGTTTCTGCTGGAAACGACCTTTAATGATAAGCTGGCTGTTACCGTCAACTGAACCACTAGTACCCAACTCAGCCAGTAAAAAGTCTAATAAATGTTTCGGCTGTCTGTGCAATGTTTTGCAAATTTCTGTAAAGTTTGCAAAGGATGTCTTCTTTGTACCAATTCTGACAACTTGTGGAGGTCTCATGATAAACTTCTGCTTTTTCCAGACACCATGCTCGGGTTCTTCTCTCGCATGATGTCGAACACACGCTCGAGCAGCTCGTCGTACGTGTAGTCGCGGTCGCTGCCGACCCATACGCCGTGCTGGTCATCAGCATTCTCTTGATCCTCTCCTTTTGTATCATCCTCCAATACAAACTCATCGATGTTTTTCTTCTTCTTCTTCTTTCTCGCATTTGTAAAGTCTATATTTAAATCTAAATCATCCACCGCTTCATCCTCCTGTTGCTCTGGCTCTTCCGTAGGCGGTGTCTCCGGTAAAGTATTTTCCAATTCTTCTAAATTAAAGAAAAGTCTTCTTTTTCTTCTTTTTTTTCTTGCCGAAATTGTCCAGGTCGAGGTTATCATCCTCGGGCACGTCGACGTCACCTGTCTCCGCGGGCGCCTCCACGCTCGTGCTCTCACCTGTTTCGCCTGCTAGCGCTGCGTCCATGTCAAAACCAGTCTTTTTCTTCTTCTTCTTTTTCAACGATGGATCAAATATCATGTCTTCATCCATGTTTTTAGTAAAATTTATTAAAAATTAGTATCTGAAATACAAAAACTTGGTTATAATCCGATCCGACACAATTTGGCTGACGGCTAGTACAATGTTTCCACATATTTTTTTTTAAATTACCCCGAGTATTTATACAAATAAACCCGAAGCGCGGCACAATTCCTGAAAATTAAAAAAGAAATACACCTTATAAAATTTTAGATTTTTCAGTACTGGGAAATATTTTTCAAAAATAATACATATTTTTACCATGCAGTATTTCCTGTAAATCATTATACGCATTATTTCTTTTCATTTTACAATTCTCTTTTATATTACATTAGAACTGTCGGTAAAAAATATGCTATATTAAATAAGAATGGATGAGAAGAGACAGTAAATAGAAATAAATTTTTCGCGCGTTGTGTCAAAAGCCTCTTATAAGTTTATATAAAAATAAACCAAGTAGCAAGGACTACTTGTATATATTTTATAACCCAATTTTTATAATAATATTCCAAGAAAGAAAATATTTTATTAAAATAACCTCGTTGAAACTGGTACCTAATTTCGCCTTAAAAAAGGCAAAACTTGTAGTAGTGGCAACACTGGATTAATGTCAAAACGTTGCATCAGCTTTTGCTGAATGCCAAAATTATGTTTACCACATATTCGACAGTTTGGTTAATTTTAAAATATATACATTATATTGACCGTTTCATTACGTTAGAAGATTGGAAATACTAAAAGTTTAGATAGTTAAATAAAAAAAAATACGGAGGATTTACGACTTTTATTTCCATATAATATATATTATAATTCTCTTTGATTTACGACATAAAATATTCCACTAAACAAATCATTTATAATATCTGTGGAAATAAAAAGCCGTTTGCACTATGGTTTAGTGATGTCAAATGAATTCGCCGCGTAGGATATGCTTGTTCTTATTCTGAGGAAGGATATAAAAAAAATTGAGACAAACAAAATAACACAGTGCAGATCTATAGAGACTATATTGAATTTATTGTCTAATAATGGCTGATCAGAATATAAAAACGAGTTATTTTTGGCAATTTAATATTTGAATGTTTTTTTATATTGGTACAACTTTTGAAGATATTGTAAAGCAGACATCTGGCAACAATGCTCTCGTCTATATTCTATTGTTTACTATGATCTAACCTCAAAATTATATTTGTACTGTGTCGATTGTGTCAATATTAAAAAACAATGCATTTAATTAAAGTCCATAGAACATTTTCCAAGATAAAAGGAACTGTAACAAGACCATATTCACATGCTGCTGCCTTAGAACAAAATGAATACACAAGCTCACCTCATTATCCGCCTATTTTGGACATGTCGATTAGGGCTCGAAAATTTCGTGAAAGAGGGACACTTCATAGAAAAATTCAACAAATAAATACTGTAGAAGCAAAACAGATAGCATTAAACATGCCTCGGTATTATGGCTGGAAGTGTGTTATGCTACATGAAAATATAATACCTTACAATGCAATGCCTCTAGTCCAGTGTTACACGAGAACCCACTTTATGCCAATAGAAAAGCTTCCCGAAGCATACAGTGAATTAAACGAGTTAGCGGATGTAGTAGTTCCAGAAATAAAGTCACAAATAGAGGATGCAATAGCAATAGAAAGTTCAGGCATACAGTAAGTATTTATATATTTTTTTCAATGCCTCAAATAATTAAAGATATTCACTGAGTTCTGTCTCTACATAGATTTGTGAATGGTGTAGTTAATATTGTAATAATTAAATTATTAATTAAGCTAATTCTCTAAATTCATATTGTAGTAATATGTTGTTACTCTAAGATAGCTGGACAGGATTGTTTATATCCCTGGGAAATTATTGTAACTTATATAATACAAAAACAAAGCATTATGTTACATGATATATTAAATGACATGTCATTTCAGGAGAAATTACACAATCACTCCAGGAATGTCTGAAGCAGCACAAAAGGAAGATGCATTGGCTAAATCCATTGTGAAACAAATCAACAGGATTATAACAAATAACTTAACAGACAAAGTGGCCCACATTCTGTCAACTCAGGTTGTGTTCAAATCTGATTATGTATTTCAATTATTTCAAACCTAGTGTTACAAAATCAAATAAATTCATGATAAACAGTAATCATTTCAAAAATGTTAAGCCAGATACCATGTGGAAGTAATAACAATTCAAAGCCTATATTTCCTGATCATGTCATGTTGGTAATATTCAATACTAGCTTTTTGCCCGGCTCCGCCTAAGCGTTATAAAGTTTTTCAGACTAAAGTTTTCCGTTATAAAAGTAGTAGTTTCCCGGGAGCCTATGTTCTTCCCAGGGTCTCAAACTGTCTCCATACTAAATTTCATCTTAATACGTTGGGTAGTTTTTTAATTTAACACGTTCAGGCAGACAGATGCAGCGGGAGACTTTGTTTTATAATATATTTTTTAGAACTTTTTAAGTGAAACAATCCCGTCATACATTATTGTTGCATAACTTTAACCGTTAACGCAGCGCAGGTAACGGAAGCTCTCAAAACTCATAATTTTCCCCGTTTTTGCAACATGTTTCATTACTGCTCCGCTCCTATCGGTCATAGCGTGATGATATATAACTTTGAGCACTCCACAAACATAGGACTAATCAACACACAATAATTTTTCAGTTCGAATCGGTAGTTCCTGAGATTAGCCATTACTGCTCCGCTCCTATTGAATATAGCGTGATGATATATAGCCTATAGCACTCCATGAATAAAGGGCTATCCAACGCAAAAAGAATTTTTCAGTTTGGACCGGTAGTTCCTGAGATTAGCCATTACTGCTCCGCTCCTATTGGGTATAGCGTGATGATATATAGCCTATAGCACTCCACGAACAAAGGGCTATCTAACGCAAAAAGAATTTTTCAGTTTGGACCGGTAGTTCCTGAGATTAGCCATTACTGCCCCGCTCCTATTGAGTATAGCGTGATGATATATAGCCTATAGCACTCCACGAACAAAGGGCTATCTAACACAAAAAGAATTTTTCAGTTTGGACCGGTAGTTCCTGAGATTAGCCATTACTGCTCCGCTCCTATTGGTCATAGCGTGATGATATATAACTTAGTGCACTCCAAAAACAAAGGGCTATCCAACGTAAAAAGAATTTTTCGGTTTGGACTGGTAGTTCCTGAGATTAGCACGTTCAAACAAACAAACAAACAAACTCTTCAGCTTTATATAATAGTATAGATTATATAATATGATAAATATTTTATTGACAATTTAAATTATATAAAACATGTATTTTAATGTATGTCTCTCTCAGTGGTTATAAAGCTTTTATAGCTTAATTTTAATCTATGTACAAAAATATTGATTTTACCTATAAAACTCATTTTGAATCAAACAATTGTAGGTGGATTATGATCCAAGACATGAAGCATTTTGGTTTGTGGGTGGTGTTGATATACCACGAAAGGTAATCAAATGGAGACAACAGTACAATTGGTTGAAGGGCAGGCTTTTTGAAAATATTGATAGACCTGTACAATATTTAGGTAAATGGTTTTTATTTGCTTGAGTTGTGATATATTTTAGAATTGTCAACACATCTATATATTTTGTGATAAGGGTGTTATACCAATAATTATTAAAGTTAATTAAATTATTTTTATTCCATCAGGTTCACCATTTTTAGCAGTCAGAAGTCGACTGCCACTAAAACCACTAGTACCCCACAGCGAAGCAGAAAATCCAGACTTTAAAGTACAAAAATTTTCTTATGCGCCTATCACTGTGGGTTACAGGGAGCATTACAGACATGGAGCTAACATGCCAGGTATATTTACAAACTTTTAGTTAATTAACCTGATCTCATGGTCATAAAATAAATATTAATAAAAACTAATGGTTGTCCATTGGTCAAATTTTATATATTTGTAACACATATTGACCATTCATTTAATTTTTCTGCTCTCCTCTATATGAACTTTAACTATGCCAAATTTCACATTCTTCTGTGTGTTTATAATAGGAGTTTTTTCTTCATGTATTAATATAAAAAAATCGCAATGGTAATAATATGTGCATTAACCACTATATCCCTGGATGGGCTTACTAAATAGGTATAATAAATTTCTGGCATATTGCAGTGAAGAGATATTGAAATACCGTGTAAAAATATGAGTGAAATACCAAAATTTTTAACCCATTTACTAAGTATTAAACATTAAAATAAGTTAGATAATTTATTTTTTCACAAATATTTCAGGTTTCTGGCCAGGTGATTACGATGAATTTGGCCTCTTATCTGTTCATGGCAGAGGACATATTCTAGCCCGAAAACAATCTTATGGACCTGAAGATAATTTGGGAGCTTTGCATTGTCAAGCAATGAAGTCCAGTTTTGGTTGGTTGCTAGCCCAGGCAAACTATCAAGGCTTCACAACTTACAATGATATAACATATCCTTTAGTAACACAAACTGTTATTACAAATGGACAGCTATGGTCTCTGTATGCTTATCAGTTAAATACTATTGTAATGCATAATGAGCAAATGCATCTAAATCCTAAGCATAACATATGCTTTGGCACTACCCACTTAAGCTGTATGAGACCATTGAAAATGGAAAAGTTAAAGGGTTAAATGAAGATCTCTTAAAAATGTTGGTACAATTTTATTTGAATGCTCCTGAAGAAAGAGAACATGAAATGAAACCATATCTTGGTAAAGAGATGAAGGTTATTGCTGATATTGAAGATGATAACAAGAGAGAGTGGCTTGAATCAACATTTAAACATTTAGCTTCAAACAGACCCAGACACAACTTGTTGCCTGAAACATACCTTTGGGAACAAATCTACAAAATTGAACATAACACAAGATTCTTTGAAGAAAAAGAAGGCCTTTTGAATGCGGATTAATCCATTCAAAAGAAGGTTGACGAACATCTGCCACCTTATATTCCAAAAGCGTTGCGAGCTTTTCCTAAGAGTAAAAAGAAATTTGAGAAAACTTATTATCCAAAAGTCTAACTTTATTTATAAGAAACCATTGATTTGTAGTGATCTAGTTATTGTTATTAATATGTTTAGTAATAAAATATCTTAACGTATGTTTTATTTATCATTATTAAGTGTTTTATCCCTATATTCTTTATGTTATAATACAAGACTCAATTTCGAGATTAAAAGTAATGAATAATTTTGTTATATAAAAAAACCTCAAGGAATGTTGTAATAAAAAAATTCAATTGGTTTAGATTATTCATTTCTTTTTATTGGTACAATAATTTTTTTTGGAATAGTTGAAGATAATATAATTCTCATCAATTTATTTAAATAATGCATTTTCGCCATGATTTTTACACTAATAGCTCAAAATGGTAAATAACGTTTGTGGTATTATTTTTGACGAAGTTTTGAAAAGCAAAGAGTTGAAAAAAAGAAATACGTCAAAGCCAGCCGGTGAATTCTTGGGTGAATGCAAAGTGAATATAATCACTACGTTTTAGGTGAATGATGTTTTATTTACAGAAGATAATAAGTTTATGACTAACTTTACAAAAAAGATACACTTTGACTAGCCAGTATAGACGAAAGACTATAGTCTGTCCTATAGACGAATAATAATAAATAAATAAATCGATCGATGTCAAAAAATATGTCAGCCGTCAGGTGTCAATGTCATTTTCTCGTAAAACGTGCATGTGTAAATCTTTGTAAATGTTTATGATTTTTGTATAATTATTTATTAAAAATGAGAAATTTAGAACTTTGCGATGTTGTCGTAAGAGATATTCAAGTTAGTTCTGAGGAAACCCCAGCTTTTTGCCTCGGACATGACGAAGGAAGCTCTTTAGCGAATTATATGTTTGCACAAATAACCCTAGTCTACATGTTTTTAATGAAAAGGATGAAGTAAAGTGGAATAAAGATGTCTCACATCTCGTTAGTCCTGACAATTGTCCAATGAATGTTACTTTCTTATCACTCCAGAATTCAGTGTGTGTAGGCTTTGAAAATGGTGAATTACTTTCTGTCACGGAAGCGGGGACGGTGTGTGAGGTTGTTGGAGTTTTTGACGTTGGAATACTGGTAAGATCTACAATATTCATGTAAAATTGTACATCATTTGATTTATTCTTATTGTAACACTAATATTAGTTTGTATGCGGTTTTGCCCCCAGAAATCAAATAAAATTAATAGAAATGTATCCACAGACTGCACAATGCGTAAAAAACAATTATAATTTATTTTATAAATTTCACATAGAATATAAGCTGTTAACAGTTCTACATAAAGGGAAATTTATAAAATTGTAAAACAATAATTTTTCTTTTTGCAATTACTGCACCTTATAAATAATAAAACCTCTAATGGTCCATAAGATCTTTTTATCCCTATAAGCAAGTATTATATTGTTATTAACATGACTCAAGATTCTTCTTATGAGTGTAATAGTCTTATTTTATTTTTTTCCAAAAACCCTTTAGAACATTTAAAGCTAAGGTCTAAAACTACTAATTCTTTTTGGATATCCTAAACATCTTAAATCCTAGATATCTTAAAGTTCTTACCTCCTTAGTTATGAAACCAAAATAAATAATAATAAATTTATTGTGACGTAGGTATTACTCATTATCATCTATATATATAAAAATCAATTGATGTTCGTTAGTCTCGCTAAAACTCGAGAACGGCTGAACGGATTTATCTTATCTTGGTCTCGAATTATTCGTGTAGGTCTAGGAAGGTTTAAAAGGTGAGAAAATACGAATAATTGCATGGAAAATAATCAAAACAGCAATTTTCTATTTACCATACAAACGTTTTCTAACTAATAACTAGAGTCAAATTGAGCTTTATTGATATTGTATAAAGTTCACTGTTGTCTAAGCAATGTAGGTGTGTTACTAACATCAAAGCAGTGTGCGTTGGAGCACAGAATATAATAATGTAATGTCGCGTTCTGAAACTCAACAAAAGTGATATCCCGGACCGACTAAATTGAACAGTCACAAAATTTAATATATCATTAGTTATTTGGTTGGCTTCACGATATTATTTCTTTTGTTTTACTTTAAAATGCATGTTTTCGTTATGGACAATTTTTGAGCTACTTTTGCATATCTATACTTATACTAAATCTGTAGAGAGGTCAATTCTGAACATGAAATATATTTCCAAAATAACTGGGGGTGATTAGGGATCGATACTGATGCCAAAATGCAATTAGTAAAATTTTGTCTGTCTGTCTGTGTAACCGTTATAGAAACAAAAACTACTCGACGGATTTTAACTTAACTTGGTACAATTATTTTTCATACTCCTGAGCTGGTTATAGTATACTTTTCATCACGCTACAATTAATAGGAGCATAGCAGTGATGGAAAATGTTGGCACCTGCATACCCACCATAAATTAAAAAACATCCCGACAAATTGAGCACCTTCTCCATTTTTGAAACCCGAAATCCACGCGGGCGAA
>NC_051122.1:7655896-7762319 GCF_014839805.1 Manduca sexta
GCTACCTAAACAAAACTGGAGCGTCTAGTTTCTCCTGAGAAAGCGTACTATAAACATAGTCAATTGGTCTAAACTAGAGAATTTTTATTCTGGGGCGATGAGATCATTAGGTGAATGGCCGTTTGTTAAACGGCTTTCATAGATATGGGTCGCTGGGACTCCATCATGACATTGACGAGCGGATCTACGTGAACTCCACTGCTTATTTTTATAAATCATATAAAATAGTAACGAGAAGCAGAGTTCTCTGGGGCCAGCCATACTGACCGAAATAGAATCTAGTGAAAAACTTACGCCACGTCGTATAATCGTTGTGGCGTTTCACTAATCTTACTTCGTCAAATAAATAATCATTAGAGCCAGTTAACAACGTGAGGAACGGCTTCACTCCTATTCAGACGTTAGAAGATATTGGAACATCTGTTTTATGTATAAATACTTTGACGACAGTATTTATATTCTGACGGAAGTTCCACATTCTGCCGGTGACTTTATTCAAAGAAAATTTACTATGAACTGTTAATCTACCAAAAATAATATCAAATTGAAATGCCATTTATCCAACGCCTCAAATCTTATTGTGTAGCTATAAGAATCAAACGATTACATTAAATATTCAAACGTTGTACTTGTTAAAGATTGATAGTGAAGAATACTAGGTGATTTCACGTACGTGTGAGTCTGCTCAGATCTGGCGCTCAAACCTTTCATTTGTAAGAGCCGCTATACATTACATTACAGTGGTGTTCCAGTGTAGGGGCATTGCAGTCATTTTCAGGCAATATGAGACAACTTATGTTTTAAAATGATGTACACAGTGTAACACTTCAAAGTCTCGATTAGTGTTTTGCATGGTGTTTGAGTTGTTTATAGACGGTCATAATTTCTTTATTTTTTGCCAATGATCTGCATATATAATAATGAAATTAATTATTCAACTTCAATGTTTACCCTCTAATTAAAAAAAAATATATAAGGAAAAGTTGCATATTACCTATGTGTAATGGGATATTTTCAAAGTGAATTCTTTGCAGAAGTAATAAAGAACATGTAATTTAAATACTTTATACTTAAAAAAGTCAGACTACGGACAAGAGTGAGTCATTTTTAATGCAGATAGAAGTCTTTATAACATTTAATGCCTACTGCATTTCAAATTTCCTCGACATGTATCTGTATTCTGTATATTATTTTAGAAAGACTTACTATAATTTATAAAAATTTCCTCGACATTTATCTGTATATTATTTTAAAATGACGTTAGTACAATAATTTATAAATAAAATCTCGAATCTTTGACTCACAAATGTTTCCGGAAACATGCCAGCGTAACAGTTCATAGGCAATTAAAAGTTAGTTGGTATGTTTTGCTTCGATTATAAGTGCCCCATTTCTGAAGTAATGTAGTGTCAACATGATCAGTGATCACTGAGAGATCGCGCGCCGTCAATCTGTTTGATTGGTGAAATTGATAGGCGCCGTCTGAGCGTACTAGATGCACTGCCATCTAGAAGAGCCATGTGACTCATATGACCATGTCATTGTAATTGTTATTGTCCATTAAAATACCTAGTATATAGTAGACAGATGGACACTTCTTTTTCATCGAGAAAATTATTCGAAATTCAAATTTGCGTTCCAGGATTAATAATTTATGGCAGACTACTAAATTAACAACATAATATAATTTGTTTTATTATTTTACATATTATTGCATATACAAAAAACTTATCGGGTTAAGACATACCTCTACATAAATTTCATTAAAATAATTACGTGATTAGTAAACATGTGTGGTATTAAATTTACCTTACAATGAAGTTAAATAAATTTGCTGTAGAATGGAACCGCTATCTCGCAAATACACTCAATGAATATGAACCATGGATCAATACCCATTTTTTATAGACCGTATTGTCTTCTATTACCCTCAAGCATATACCACAACAATCTAAAAGCAAACACAAATCTTATCGTTTAAAAATTTTTGAAATATGATTAAATATTTATACAGCCTTACGGGAAAGAAAAATATTGCAGAGAAAGTTCCTTCCCATCGGAATGTAATCTTTCGTGGGCGTGACAATTGTCTGCATGCGCGATAAATTCGCTATCTGTAGACTGTAACTAAAAATACATTCGAAAATAATATTCGATCGACACAGATCTTTGTGATAATTTTAGAAAAGCAGTGCGGTACCGTAAATAAAATCTAAGTCTTACTCTTGCAGGATTAATACACATATGACGACTACATCGTCGCTAATTAGAAGTTATTGTATCGCCGAGATTTCCTACGGACTAGTCACGAGTTCGTTTCTGTATTCCTGATATACCTTTATATGTACGAAATTATACAGTTATAGAGAGTTAAACTTAGCAACGGAGAAATGTAAATATACCTATATTATGACAATTTAGGTTAAATGGTAATGTACACACCGTGTCAGTTCATTGATGCACTTCATTCAACATTGTTGTTGTGTTACCTCTACTTTTTATACGTAAATATTTGGCATACTTCTCAGCGATATTAAAAAAAATGTTATTAAAATATTAGCAGAGGTTTTATTACTCCATGGTGGGCATGCGAACTTAGCATGAGTCGATTACTTCACTTCAATCTAGCTGCATCCTTGAAACGTTTAGCTGATGTCAGTAGTAAGAAATCTGACGCCAAATGATTTACGTTTACGTTCAATGACCTATATGTGTTAAAAAAATGGATGCTAGAATATAGAGCAATTTTATTAGTCACTTTATAAACAAAATTAGTCCGTATGTAAAATCAAATGAAACGCTCGTAAAAATGGATAGTGTTTTTTTTTTACTCTCTCGGCGATACGTGTAGTGACAGTCAGTCTGTAGTAGAACGTTTTTTTAATGAACTAAGTCACATAAATGTGATTGCAATTACCGTATTTCTACGCACTGAGCAGATAGTAACGTCAAATAAAAATACTTGACACAGTTTGAAAAACGATGGCGTTCTCGGTTTATGAAAGTGGCGCCTGTCGCGGACCGCGGTCCAAATCGGTAAATCATACAATTTGGCATTGCGCCGGACAAAGATAATACAAATAGAAGACGCGGTGACAATACAGTGACACACTTCTTATTATACGCGGTGCTTACAGGATAAAAATAGTTATGTAAATAATAATGCGCTGTTGATCTAGCTTTTACCTGCTTTACCTGATTCGTTGCGTTATCAACTGAATACCCCGTCTTGGGTTGGCATAATTACTTACTTTCATTGCAGAAATAGTAGGCCTGGTTATCTTGCAAATTGAATGTCCTAATTTTGATATAAATATTCGTCGGTCTTACGACGCCGCCGGAAAACCGCATCCTGAGTTCAAGCCGTATAGGCATGGTTTGTATCTAAACAGTTAACGTTCGACTTATGCAGACTAATATTAATTTATCTACTGCTTGTTTTATACATTAAAGAAATGTTTTGCCAAAACTAAAATATTTCGACAGAAATGAAGCCTGTTCGCAGTAACGATGCTTTTACTGTACAGAGACTAATGAAATTACTAAGTGTATCATAAACATATTTTGGATTCACTATTTCGGAACGTGTAAGCAGCAAATGTTCCGCTTTTATTAACGACTAGCGTCGCACAGACGGCTCAGATGCTAGGATGAAACGTTAGCACAAAATTAGCAGTGCAATAACCGGGAACATATTTCAGCCACTTTACGGTGTCACAAGATGTATTGAGCAAAGAGAAGGTATCATTTTTAAAAGTAATGGATAACGTTAATTGTTTTTAATAGTTATGACGAGGAAGTAGTCTAAGTGTATGCACGTCGGTGACTCATAGCTACTGTACACAGTTCCATCTATTGCTAAGACCAAACTGAGAGCTTTTAGTTAATCTAAATATACTATAAATACAATAAGTTGTCTCTAACTCTCATTTATTAATAGAAATACTTGATGTCGCATGAAATAAAATAAATTATTTTTAAACGACTTCGTGAGTTCTATCGCTAACAAATTATTCTGGGTTCGTATGTATATTTAGGTAGCAGTATGATTTATAGGTACATTAGTTGAGTGGAGTACTATTTTTTTTTTATTAAATATCGTTTATTTCGAAGCTAGGGTTTATATACCTAAAATATAATATCTAATTGTTACCGCTTGAAATAAGAAAC
The DNA here is from genome assembly GCF_014839805.1 of Manduca sexta. NCBI lineage: Eukaryota > Metazoa > Arthropoda > Insecta > Lepidoptera > Sphingidae > Manduca > Manduca sexta. The sequence goes on from NC_051122.1 coordinate 7,660,067, forward strand.
GAGTTTCCTCAAACTATTACAGTCCACCTATCGCAATTAAATTTTTGAATTGAGAACAAAGCCATTATTTCTTTTTGAGTCAACACAATTTATTTAAGTGTCATAGTCACCGATTCCAAAAATAATTCTTCTATACTTCGACAAAGTAGTGTACGAAAACATGGCGTTTTTAAGCTTTATATATTTGTAGTTGCAAGTCAGTATTAAATTTATTATGAGTTGCCTTAATGATGACTTGATAGCTTTAGTTAAAGCGCAGCTGAGCTGTAGAACGTAAAGTTCTAGGTTCGATTCCTAGTACAGTCAACCAAAATATGTAAGAGTTTTTCCATTGCCGAAACACTTAGTTCCCCAAGATTAGAATTTATGCCCGATATGGCGAAAGTTCGAATCATGGGATGGAATAATCCTGGCTGAAAGTGAGTGCAGTAGTTACGCTTCTGTCTACCTTGCAAAAATAAAAGAACTATGTACGAACATTATGTCTCTTGTTTAGATATTTACAGTTTTTATACTCACTTTGTTGTTAAGTTCTTGATAACTGGAGCAACTATATTTGATAGAGTGATCATTCACTTTTTATTGTATTATCTGGAAGTAGTTTGAGAGGTATTATAAAAGCAGCAGTGCGATGACGATATTTGTGGAGCTGGTAACTATTTTAAGGTTTATTTGAAGTGGCATCGTATACGGTTAGATGGCTGGCTATGTTATGACATTCAGTCAACTACACAAACGAGTTAGCCAATGTTTTAAGTCGAAACGCCGCATCGTATCGTTGTTTGGAAAATGTACCCTATTATAATTGTTTCTTTGTAAATCATATATTAATCCATTCGTGCGAAATTATATGAAGCAATAATGATAGTACCTACCATATGTATTACACGCATATATTTTTTCTACGTCATAGGGATATTTTTAATTTTAAAAATGATGTATTCTAATCACTTTCGATGATAAAAAATTGAATTTGTTTACATGCTTCGTATATAAACAATTAGATTTTTTAAAGAAAATGGTTAAGTTTTAAGAAATTTGAAATACTCATCTATTTGTTTTTTTTAGCAATAACAATATTTCATTCCTTTACACCCTCGCGGTTTCCATGCGGTTGCACTCAAAAGCACATTTTCTTTATTATTCCGAGAATTGTTTATTTTCCATCAGCTTTTATGAATAAGAAATATTTATTTTCTCTTTGTTTAGCGTTTACTGAGTATTTTAATACACATTTATTATTATAGGATTGAGATAAAATTGGTACAATTTATGATACACTTCTTGGATTATCGTATTCCACATCGACATTATATTACTATAACTGATCTTAAAATATTTTATCACAGAGTAATGGAGTATTTTTCACATCCACCAATTACAATTGTGGTATAAATATTTAATACACTGGCTCGTTTTTATCCTTCAATAGAAATAGCTGGAATAAGTATCGCTTATTTTTGTTTCTATATATAAACAGGGTATAATCTAAGACGTTCTTTAAACACAAAACTACATAAAAATTGCGTAAATTAAGACCTAACACAGTACCAGATATGGCAGAAAATAAAGTGGTACATATGTAATTATTATTAAGCACTAATACTCTGAACGAGAGATTAGAACGTAAAAGACACAACGATGCGCTTATTGATATTATTATGAGTGTTGACAGGGAGTGAATGTGATCGTGGATTCGAGATGACAATTGATAATATCTGACAACTGGTTGTGTGGGACCACACACGTACGAGTCTCGCATTGCGAATATTCATGTCGTGTCCGTAGATAGTGTCTTAATATCATCAACTGTGGTATGATATTTGTATCTGTACGGATAACAATAAGGTGGGAAACCAGCACTAATAACTCACGCATGTGTGTTGCGTTCCGTGTTCAGCCCATCTGTATCCGGTTTGAAATAGGACGATACAATAATGTCGACTGGCGAGGGATAATCCCTAGTTCGTGAATACATATCAAACCCAATTTTGTACTAAGTGCAATGAATACTTAGCTCTTAACTCATAAGGACATAATGCTTTAACATAAGTTTCTTGCTGTAGCAGAAACCTAAAATGCTACGAATACGTAGATAAGACGTAGGTAAAATAGTGACTTCTTAATACTTAACCATATTAAAATTATTATAATAGCTTGAGTCATTAAACATGCATAAAATTAATTTCCGACTTAATTCTTGTAATTCATAAGGATATCAAAATTAAAACAGAAAGAAGTGTTTTATAGGACTATCGAGACGAATGCGTCATATTTTCCTTATTTTCGTAGAAATCTTATTAGTATGTGTTCAAAAAATGGTATAAATACTCATGTTTTTTTCCGGTGTCAACAATTCATTAAGTTTGTCAATTCTCAGTATATTTGCATTTTATACATATCGTATTCCAGAAGACGTATTTATATGGACATGATTTCAATGAGGTGTGATTCATATTCAGAGAAAGATTAACTTTTTTTATACAAGTATAACATGTGTAGAGAGAGAAGAGAACAATTGGTATTCTATAGATCAAAGGTGAGGAGAGTATCGATGTGTCAAAATATTGTATCCAAGCTATATTTTTTTAGCAGGTAAACTTGCGTGGGGCCTTCAGTTGTCATGAACTCATCACACAACGCCACAAAGATTGACAAACTATGGATTTTTTGTATGAGTTATCCCAATAACTAATATCTATAAAAAAGGTTTGCTAAGGAAATTACAAATGACATTAATTTCGTTACCATGGATCATATGTAGAATGTAGCGTATCCTGGGTGGCGAGTACTAAAATCGTTCAGAGTTCTATATAACCGTACACAAAAAACTGGGAAAAGATTGTACGGAAACTTCCAATTTAAGTGGGAAGGGTGGCGGAAAGACAGGAGCCTTCTTTTAGGAGGAAGGACCCCTCCTTCCTCCTCCTCCTCCTCGAGAAGGAACAGAGAATGTTCGCGAGCCTTAAGGGCCTCAGTGTGTATATACAACCACTAAACTGTGTGTTTAAAGCCGCGGCAAATGTCCCCAGTCCAAGGGTGTGCATTCGGTGTGGAGACTGAACGCACTAAAATTGCCCTGGGGGGCTTATCATAATATTGTTTAGAAGGTTAAGGTTATAGCTTAAGGTCCATTTTTCATACATTTTGTTTCACCTTTAATCTGGGTAACTAAACAAGTATTGACAAGTAAAGAATTTAAATTCACGTCTAGTTAGTGATTAGTTCTCGCAGTTGAAAGAAAAACGTAAAAATAATTAATATGCATGGATATTTCGGCCTTTATAATTTAATACGACGAAATTTTAATTATAAAAATTAAATTCTCAAAGAAAGTAACAATTAAGAATGCGGAAGCCATAAACGCAAATAAAACTACTTATAAAATCGTCGTATTTTTCGTTCTACCTACAAAAAAAAAACCATTGAAAATAATAGTTTTTTCACTCAATTACCGACTTTTCTATTTTTATAATAGAATAGATTAGCATAAAATTGCAAACTATATTTGGAAAGTCGGGTAATTGTATCACTTGTGTGAGGCCTGGAGGTGAGAATCCTATATGAAGATGGCAAGTGAATTTTACGTATATTTTTTTAATATTTCCACGGTACTGTAGTATTCTCATTTCAGGGCCCTTATTCTGTATGATAGTGTAAACGCGTAACGCGGCCGTGTCATGTTATCTTCGAGAAATTTGCGTGGAATGGTATTCTGTAAGCCAAATTTCTATAGTCCTAAACATGATGCGTTGTGTTACGTGCTTGTTACGCACTGTTAAAATAACGTGCGGGATAGAGAATAAGGCCCCAGATTAGACCGTACTTTAATTAGTTTGTACCAAATGGAATAAGAGATATTGTATAATTTCATTTCAATATGCAGTTTTACAATATATGATGTAAAATATAATATTTATCTATACAAAATTGCTTTTAAAAGTCGATACAAAAAATTAAGTGATTTTTTTTTATTTTGATATAACAAATATATAATCAGCCTGTGTATGTCCGGTTCCAACAGGCTGACATAATTGTGTCGACTACCGAGGAGTAATCATCTCTTGTCAGTCGACATTCTATTTGAAGTGACCCCACTCCACATTAGGTACAGTGGGGTCATTTTGCTGTGGACGTATAAAAAACATATGACAAAACTGCGCTCTTTAATAAAAGTTTCCTTTGTTTGTCAAAGATAATATATTAAAATAAACTGTTAGATAAATTAAACACTTGAAATTAACTGATTTAAAAATAAAGCTGCATAAATTACTTGTTGATAAATTTGATTAAATAATAAAAGATTATTTATAAGTTAATATTATTGTAGAACAATTATACATCATATAGGTACTACAACCCTAGATGTTTTTATTATTTGAATACTATAAGGTTTTGTTTTTTAATAATTACTATGTAAGTAATTTAATTATTAATATATAAATATTTTGTGTACTAACTTATTATAAAAATAGTATATTATATATACGATATATTTATGTATGTTTGCATGTCTGCTGGTGGAATATTACTAAATAATGTAACAATATTGGCAAACAACAAATGATTTAATATGATTGAATTTGATTTGATTTGAAAATCAATGGTAAGATGTTAAATGTGTTAATAGTTAAAACAATTAAACATAACCTGATAAAACCGTTTAGAATAGTTTTAGTATTGTGAAAACAAATATATTCTTATTCGCTTCGAAAGGGGCGGTTCTGTGCGAAATCGTAGCTAATTGTTGAAGGATTTTTTTTATTCAATTACGTTTATCTCGAGATCTTTGCCAAACAAATTTGATTACAATGATGCACGAGATAAACTTGAAAATTCAATTAATATCACTATACGCTTGCGATTAGGTTATTGTAATAGAAATTACGAAAACATTTTCCTCTTATTTCGATTTATACACATATATATTTCACACGAAAAACTGCAAATCCTAAATCTATGCTATTGTATGAAGCACATGAAAAGTTTCTTTTTTGAACGCGCTAATTTCAGGAACTACTAAACCAGTTTTCACTAATAGGAAACTAAATTACTCCTATTGAGTAATGTTATAGAGTGCTATAGGCTTTTTATCCCTTGAAAATATTTATTCCGACAAACTTTTTCACACGGTTGGAGTCACAGGCAAACCTTAAATAATAAAAATTAGAAACCACCGTTAAAAATAACCAGAATATGTAAATTTGCATTTGCATGCGGTACAAGTGTTTTTTATTACACTTGTCGGACCTATTAGTGTATTTAATTACCTTAAACTTATTGCTCCCATAAACTAACTTAACATAAATATATTACAGTTAAAGTCTGAACCTATGATTTCATAAAATATGTACCACTTACCTATCTACAAGTATCATTGACAATTTGTTTACCCTGCGGCACAGTACTAAAACAAGGCAATTTATGGGTAGACTCAATTATTATGATTTGCTATTAAACTCAATTTAATTTAATTAAGCTGTCGTGAAATTGATTTATTTTGATAAATTGAATTTTGGAATAATAATTTGCTAAGTTTATTCGTGTATATTTAACGTTCGCTCATAATTATCATAAAATAGTAGTGTAGTATGTAAAACTCTTTAAAACATTATTTCATTTAAGCGTCAGCCGAACCCAGACGAAGAAAAAATTGCATGCATGCGTAATTTTAAAGCAGCATAATTAAAAATGTAGATTCACCTTATAATGCTATAAAATTTATAATTTAAACACTCATTCAAAAAAATTGTGTACTGGAATTTAAATAGTAAAACGTAACCTAATAATACTAACTATATTTTATTAAAATAATTTGACAATTTAATCCAAGCTCAATGTAATATGCGTGCAAATTGTTGCTAAGAACGCTGGAACCCTAATCCTGGCAAATGATGCCAATAAATCAGGGGCGATGGTGATTGGTGACATCATCGTCTGCGAGTCGACCTTCCAGTTAATGGCAACATACGATTTCATGGTAAGTAGGCCGGGATGTCTTCAATGATTCTAAATGTTTTATGAGAGTGTATTTCGGTAGCAAGTTTTGTAATAAACTGAATAGTAGTTAGTAGTTATTAGTTTTTCTTGCCAATCAATAAGCAATTATTATGTGTTGAAGAACAAAACTTTAGAAACAAGGAAAGTTTTTTTATTGTTGGAACAAGTAATTACAGGTTTAAATATTTAAAAAAAATATATAATAATATTCCTATAGGGAACTTCTCAGATGTGCAGGTTTCCTCACGATGTTTTCCTTCACCGTTAAAGCGAACGATAAATTCACAAAGAATACACACATGATTTTAGAAAAGTCAGAGGTGTGTGCCCTTGGGATTTGAACCTGCGGACATTCGTCTTGGCAGTCCGTTGCACACCCAACTAGGCTATCGCCGCTTTTAAGGAACTTCGAAGGTATGTGAAGTCTACCAAATACCAATCCGCACTAGGCCAGCGTGGTGGATTAAGGCCTAATCCCTCTCAGTAGTAGAGGAGGCCCGTGCTCAGAAGTGGACAAGTATATAATACAGGCCTGATATTATTATTATTATTATAATTTTAATTATAATATAGTGCCAATAATCGCTCCTTACTTTTCATGCAGCCTCACCAATACTGCAGCGCTGAACTACACTGAGGGACCTAGGTGACATACCAATAATCCTAAGGCGCTGGTATACCAATTAAATTGTTATATGTTTCACTTATTAAATATGTAAAACATATAATTATATTCACATACTATAACTATATATCAGTGCTAAATTTTTGTAATTAGGTATATTTTAAAACAACGACCGTAATTTGCCTAAGTCAGTAACCGAACTATGTTGCCGTTTGCATTATTATTAAAAGGTACACTACTTGTAACTAAGGTGTATTGTATGTAGATATCTCCAAAAACCCATTAACATTTTTGGACACCGAAGAAATAAAGACGGCAGTACATTACAAAGGGTGACATTAATACGGAAATAATATATGATACTATAATATGTCGCGTCTGCGTTGAATGCTCTGTCACATAATACTTTTATAATCATCAACTGGCGCTCGAGGAATTTCAGTGAAAATAGCTTTAAGAACATTAGACAGTTTTCTAATAAGCGTCCAGGAATTATTCATGATCGTTAAACAATCAGGTGTGTTTAGCTCTTTATTTTCAAATTTATCACAAAGCTATGAGTATGTTCTGTGTACGTATAGTAAGGGTTTATCTACACAAGTAAACGTATTGTAATATAGGCACTATATAATTTGGTAGATTCGAGTATGAAAAGCGAATGCACCGTTCAATATTTAAAATTGGAAGAGTAGAAGACCGGCACACAGTGATCGGGTGCGCGCGCGCTGTCAGTGGCCCGCAAGTCGCCGCGACGCGCGCTCCGCTCTCCGAGCCGCTCTACTCACGCCGCCGCACCCGACTCATTTTCCGAACGCATTCAGTATTTATATTTACATCGCACACATAATAATATTTCGCACATTTAAAATACCGATTTATTAATGAAAAATAAATACGACATTTTAAGAAATATATTTTTACTCTCCGGGAATCGTATTTCAAATTATCAAACACGTGTTTTATATATAGTTGGCGCGAATTGAACTCGGTGTCGACTGTCCACGTTTTTCACCACGAGTGAATAAATAATTAGCGAACGAGACTCACTCACTCAATCACTCGCCACGAGCAATTTCACTTTTTACCGGCGAGAATCGTCTCGCTAATCTCGTCTACGAGGCGTCTGCATTCGACGCACGGAAATGCATAGCTGATTTGTGTAAGTATGCCCTTAATCTTTCTATTACTGTGCCGGTAGATTTTTCCTCCTATGAATTTTAAAATTGTGACAATATAAGCTCCGTATTTTAAAGTAGTTCTTTTGTACCATCGTCATATTCTTAACGTTGTTACATTTAAATTATATATTAATATTGCTATGGTCTACTCATCAGTATAAGTAAAATATATTAGGGAAAACTATAATTATAAAATACACTTAGAAAATATTTGTAAGTAATCATGCGTAAATTATATATTTTTTCAAGACCTGTCACTCAAATTAATTATTCAATATAGATAATACTACTAATCTAGACTAAATTAAAGTTCCGAAACATCAATCTTATTAATCTCGGATAATACAGTTTCTATACGAAATTGAGTGAAACAATGAATACACCATGGTTTTCAATTAAATTCGAGTCATCAGATTAAATGTCACTTTGGATACATTGTTTAAAATCATGCATCTAAATAAAAAGTATACAATCTTTATATGACATTTTTCTAAATATCATATCACCTAAATTTTGTTGGGCTGATAATGTATCTGACGTATTGTGAACGGTAAACGTTTATTAATTATTTGGTTTAAAATAGTTATTTTCATGATGTATTAACTAAAATATTATAAATTGATATATCCACTCTGTCTCGCAATTTATGTTGAGCATGTCGTGTGTGGTTATATGTTGCAAATCACAAACAAGCCGAAAAGAAAATACGTATGAGTTTGTGACTTTCCATAAGTGACTTTTCCATCAGAATTTGCATTATTTCGTAATCATACAACAATTAGATATTCAAAATATGCTTTGAAATCGCATCAAAGCTATAGTTTCCACGTACAGTTAGGCCTTTTTTAATGCAATTTAATTCAAAATTTTCAAATAATTTCAATTATCATAAGTGTGTGACAACGACGTTATCGATACCTTACAATATGCATGGATTCATTACATTGCAATGTGCAACTGGATACCGAAAAAAATATTATTATTAAAATTTCTTTAAGACATTTTCATTTCGAAAGATTAATTTCTGTTCAATCAAAACCTATATTATTTTTATGTAAAACCGACTTAAGTGACTTCAACAATGTTATTTTTTTAAAATATTAAGTTAATAAAAAATGTTTTGTAACTAAAAGTGTCGTATTATTGGGAAGCCATCATTTTAAGCAATTTCTTAGTTGTTTTTGTTTAAAATTTAATAATATTAGTCGTGGTTTAATAAGCTACGGTCTGTATCTAAAAAATAGTTTTTTATAGATATTTTTGAAATCGACACGTTACAACTTTTAAAAAGTTACGTGTGAATTGGTGACGACCATGTAAATTTTGAATGCAGGGATGCATCTCTCTGTCACCTCGTCAAAGTCATGAGGTAATAATATGAGGTAAGTATTTTAACATGTCTTCTATGGCTTTAGTTATATTCTGAAGCCTGGCATATATTGTGAAACAAACAATTTAAGATAATATACGTATTAAAACTTTAATTCTACCTAAAAAAATATTTTGCTCAATTATTCTAAAATTTATTTGACGATTTTATATACTCGCAGGATTTATTAAAAATATTATTATATCTCCTCTACCTGGTCAATAACCTATACCGTATGGTAATGGGCAGGTAAAATAAATAATACGATTTTGGTAATTTAAAGGTGATTATAAAAAATATTTACATTTTTAATTTTATCAAAACAAAAGTTTGGACATTTGTGCTTTTTGTATAAATTTTAATGTGCTGAATAGATCGTAACGAATTTAAAATAAAGTAAATAGATCTCAGTAATTGTATAAAAATATTAGTTGTTAGGTTTGATACCTATTTTTTTTTAAACTTGAAATAAGTAATATAAACACCAGAAAAAAATCAGGAATATTATAATACTAATTAAAATACCTCATATACAATATCGCACTAAATAATAATATTAAGCGAGTCGTCATTTTTTAACATTACTATTTATTAAAAAAAAAATGCGTATTTAATACATTCTGCTCAACAATACCTATTTTTTCCGAAGTTTCGACTTTTAACAATCGAAAACTATAAAAAGGAACAAAACCTACATTCCCATAATCTAAAAGTGCTCTACCTCCAAAATTTTCAGATATTATTGTTTACGTCAATTTGCAATATATTATTTTAAAAATATAACTACTAAAGGCTAACATTTACATATAAGAAATTAAAAAAACTTAGATTGGTTAAAATTAATTCAATAAAACTATGTTTGGGGCGGAAAGAAACCAAATTGCGCTAAGCTATTCATACATATAATAGAGATTCAAAAGCATTTAATAGAGCTACAGACGCTGCAGGCAATAATTAGCTAACAAATGAATACAATACAGCGTCTCTTTATTTGGACAACGAGGTGGAACATAATTATTATACCTAGTCTTGCCATAAATATTGTAATAAAGAAAAAAGAAAATTGTTAACTGCAAATAACATTTATTACTTTTACAGTGTGTCAGTTTAATACATAAATATAAAACAATTAAAAATATAAAAAGCTTATTCGAAGTGGTCTCCATTGGCTGCAATACAGTCCTTTAAACGATGAGGCCAGTTATCAATAGAAGCACGCACTCTTTCCATGGGAAAATTCTTCACTGCCAATCGTATAGATTGTTTTAGGGACTCCAAATTATCATGGCGTTTAGAGCAAGCTGTACTCTCTAAAACTGACCACAAATCATAATCCAGCGGATTAAGATCGGGACTAGACGACGGCCAGTCTTCAGCTCTGATGAAGTCCGAAACGTTCGATTCCAACCAAGACTGCGTGGACCGAGCTTTATGACCCGGCGCCGAGTCTTGCTGGAAGGACCATACTTGGTTATTGAACATGGTGATGTTAAGGGGCTTAACTACCTTCTCAAGAATGGTATCTTGATACACTTGTGCCGATGTTTTGATACCTTTTTCACAAAAATATGGCTCAGTCACTCCTTCATAGCTAACACCCCACCAAACCATCACTGAAGTCGGATAATGTCCACGTTGCACTCTGTCGACTAATTGGGAAGCTTCCTTAGAGCTTTGAGCATAAATACGGTCATTTTGTTTGTTAAAATGTTGCTCAATTGTAAAAATTTTCTCATCCGTAAACAAAATTTTTCTGTGACCTCCCTTTGCGTACCGCTTCAGTAGTTGTTTCGATTTTACCACCCTATTCTTCTTTAAATTATCAGTTAAGAAATGGCCAGTGCGTCTCTTATAGGCTGCAAGTCCTAAGTCATCTTTTAAAATACGCGACATGGTTCTAGGTGCTATCTTCATTTCCCGAGATAAAATCTTTTGCTTTCGGACAGGATTTCTTCGAATTCTTTCCCTTACTGCTTTGACCACCTTTTTCGTACGAACACTACGTGGACGGCCAGATCTTTTCTGTCACAAACAGAGGAGGTCTCATTGTACCTATTAATAGCCCGGTACACAAACATTTTACTAATACCAAGTGTATGGAGAGTTTTAAAAATTGCATTTGGCTCCATACCTACTTTGTGTAATGCTATCACAGCGATTCGGTTCTCTTTATCACCCCACACCATTTTAATATCGCAAAATATTTTACAATGTATTGGCGCCAAAATGAGAAAACACAATGAACAATCGTATAAAAATGACAGATTCGAAATTCAAATGTAATATTTTTTTATAATTAAGTGTAACAGTATTTATGGCCAGACTAAGTATTTGCAATTATGGGGTATATATTTGGAAAATAATTTATCGATCAATGCATGAGCTTTCTTGAACACGCTTGTATAACTTGTTTACATATTATAGGCACTTAGTACTATTTAATCGTGATCTTTACCGGTTGTTACCCAATAATTGTCTATTAGATGACTACTTTCTATTTTGCCGCGTACCACTTGCGTAGAACATATCCCTATGATCACACGTCGGCCGTAAATTCTAATAAGTTATTATTAGTGGAAAATTAAAATAATTTTATTTTTTCCCGTATCTTTACGATAAATCTGCGAGAGATAATATCAAAAATGTCTTAATTATATTTGTGTGGCACTAAAATTTAATTAGGTAACATTTTACTGACTATGTTTTAAGAACAAAATAAATAGGTCTATTAAGAAGCCTTTAAATAATTAGTCTAAACCATCTAAACTTATTCGCAACGTCAAACGCATATGTAGATTATTATAGAGGTGTAATCATACTTCATGATTTTTTTTGTGGTGTTTGTTAGAAGTAAACTCATAAAGTCCTGAACGGATTTTGATAAAATTTGGCCCACAGATACACTAAGTCTTGGATTCGCGTATGATAGATAGGTTACCTTTAATTCTCAGAATATGCATATTGCATAGTAAGACATTTACGCCGAGATAGAACTTTTAGGGGACGGAGGCGCGATAAAAAACTTGTGATAAATAATACGTTTTATAAAAATAATTTAATGTATATTTTTATCTTGCGTATATTTCTAAAACTACCTAAATTTAAAGCGTAAATGAGTCGTGAATAATATTATGATTGTACCGGGTCAATAACCTTTTCCCTAGGACAGGCAAAAAAAATGGTTGCCAGCACGCTGCACGCCACAAATTACGTTGAATATAACACGGAAACACTATTCCATTATACGGAATTTTCTGTTTACTGTTCGATATTTAATGTCAAATATACAATCTGTCATATCTGATGATTATTTTTTTTATATTAACTTTTTAGAATGACAATAGACCTAACAGCGCCAACAGATAGACTCCTCGACTGCAGATGATAGAGCGATTTATTTTGTTCTTCGATTTATAGTCTTAAAAAATCGGTTGTCTTTATAATAAGGATGAAGCAGAACGCTTTTACGCAAATACAAATATCGTATTAAAAAAACAAAGCGTGCAGTTGAATATATCTAATACGGGCATATAATTATAAATTGAAAAAAAAAAAAACAAAAGGTCATCGCGTTTCAATATTAACATACCTTGGAAATTCCAAACAGAAGTATAATAGGTAGATATTTTTGCTAAATTTATCGAAGTTGCATTATCGTTTATTTAAAATATTTCCAATTCATTAGTGTGGCTACTATTTTAATAAGCTCTAAACTGGGTGCTTAAATATAATTTTGTTATTTAGCACAAAATACAGTTATGTTGGAAAGATTTACATTACGAGGTTTCTTTTTAAATTATATATATTATATCATATCAATCTTTATATATTATATCATGAATGTACAAAATTGCCTGTCTTTAGATGACAAATTGGGAATTTATTTTTATTATATTAACCTAATAATTACCTACAATGCTCAAATCGATACTTGTAATATTTCAATCATGTTTTAAACTGTCTACGGTTTTCAATTAATATCTATCCGAAAATAAGTTTACCTACATTGGAATCTCTCATATTAATGATAACATGATGTGATTAATATGAGATGCAGACGTTTCTAGTAGAACATCTAGTGTCAATGACCCGGTGTTTCAGATGTGCTAATTATCTATTTTGTCGTTGGTTATCGGAAATATTTTTCATCATTTGTTGCCTTACTATGGAAAAAACGTGATCACGACTCCTAAATAAATCCATGCACTTACGTCTCTTTGTATTGTTCTACATAACAACATACAAATTTGCAATGTTTTGTGAACTTCTCAACAGTTGTTCACATCTTTTAATTTGAATGGTCAATTTTTTTTTAGTTTATATTCATATAGTTGATGCTATAATCATGTCAGATGGCGCCTTAGTCATAAAATAGTTCAATGGTCTGACATCGTTGCCCTAGAATCACCCCATAGAGCAGTTTATATCAATTAAAGAGTTTTGTTAATATTCGCATTAGCTTCGTGAGAACTGTCGAGTTTGTCTCGATATGGTCAGACACTTATAATGACGGCTTTAAAAGGGATTTGAACTTATTTGGCTTAACCATATATACCATATATAAACTAATAATTTCGATATAAATACAGATCTATTTGATCAAAATATTCAAAAATTGGACAAAGGTATGAATTTGACGTTATACTGACACACAGATGTTCCATCTGAACGTTTGTTTGCATTAACTGTAGAACATGTGATAAGTGCAAGCGTTTTGTAACATTTCCCCTTCCAATGAATCGGCCGCGTGTTGATTGCGATAGACGGTGCAAATAAATAATGCAGATTTAGAAACGTTCGGTGCATCTATTCGCAGTCGTCCATTAAAAAACGCACCCCAGCAACCGGCATCGGCAGAGATAAAACCGTCTATGCTATTACGTCAATGAAATGGGTTAAATGGACTGAAGCAATAAATGTAGCCCTCGCCGTGAACTCAGTACCGAGCGCAGAAACGCGGCCCCGCCGAAGGCCAAGATAACACGCATACGGCACACTATCTGTTAATTTTAATTAATATGTGTAATGTTTCACTTTCAGTTATTTAGAAATTTTTTGGTTACAATGTTTACACGCTTTGCGTGATTGTTAGTTTTGAATCTAGTAATGATTTCGAGTATTCTAAAAAACTTTTACAGTTTGGCTTATATTCGTTTATCCTTGCATTTTCTGTGGCCTCTTTACATACCTATAGGTTCTAATAAATCATAAAAACCTTTGTTAGAACTAGTGCAAAATCATTGCGCAACTACAATTTTGGGCAATGTTTAAAGTTGTAATTGTGTATAGCGTCAGTCACACGTTATCTGTAATATTTACGTTGCTGGAGGAGTTCTCTGGCTTGTAAAATAATGATAAAACCTAATGGCATCGTGTTAGAATTACATAAAGCGCCGACAATAATCCGGAGCATCGCATTGAATGGTAATGATAAGAGCGGTGAACGAACACTCATGAACTTGGCTCCGTGGCCTTCGTGTCTTACACCTACTTATTGTTAAGGAATTGTTACGACTTCGCTGTAAATATATGTTAAATTTGGTAGGTAATGTGATTTATTAGCCAGGGATTAGGTTACGTGTCTATGTAGGGAACACCGAGCGTAAGCCAACGCCGTGTTTTGTAAAATATAGAGCATTACTGAGAATTTCTTCTAATTTTTGCTGTTCCTATTATATTTATCTTTACTAGTTGCTATGGGTTTAAAAAATATTTTTGATAAAAGGCAGCTATTTTTAGCGCGAAAAAAAACATATAATTTGTATTTTATCTGCTGGCGGACAGCAGAAACGTGTTGTACGTTATTAATCAAGTGGATTATAGATAGGCTGTTTCGGATCAAAAAATTGTTTCAAATCAGATAACCATATTAAAATAGGAGGAAGCGAAATTGTTTTGAAGATAAATGAAAGATAAACCTTTTTCGGTCACAAAGTCAATGTAAATCGCGCTTACAATTAATAACTTAAATTAAGTAGATTCAAGATTATTGAAATAGGTCAGGTTGTACCCCGCCATACAAGTCGGTCTTTCTAAGTAAAAAGTGAAGTAATAAATAATGTAAATCTAGTACATCAAAAATTTTTATAAGTATAATTTATATAATGAGCAATTAAAATGTAACAAATTATCAGAGAATAAATCTGATTTTAATTATAAAAAGCTCCACTTCATTCAGAAAGATCTCATCATTTGATCATGCCGGAGACTTTGTTTCGTAGATTTGGGTCGTACGTGATTGTATCCAAATCTGTAAACTAGTTCAGCACTAAATCCGCTGGGCTGGGACCCGTTTAGCCAACCTCAATTCTGCCTCGAAATATATAGCTCGGTCTGCGAACACGACATATCGTATGTCTCAAACATTATGGCTAACACTACGCGTTGTAAAAACAGAAGGCTAACAACACACTGGCCCAATTTTCACAGTTCAATAAAACATTTCCTCGTCTGGTTTCCCTGAACTTGCACGCGTTCAAACCAAACCAAAATAGACAAGACACATTGAGTGTATAATAAAATATTCTTACGAGCGGGCATATATCTGTGAAGTACGGATATAAAAATCTCATTTCAAAGGCTTATTTTCTTTAGTGTTATCATTCTAATGTCCGATGGTTATTTATTTCCTAACGTAATAACGGCTTGATAGAGTTCTCAAATTTATAAGAATATACGTAAATTTAGGTATATAAAACTTAACATTGTCTCCAGAAGTTACACAGTTTAGATATTTAATTGTACAGGCGGCATTTACCGAAAATTTATTACACATTTTTTAAGCAAGCTGAAAAAACTGTAGACGTTACAAACATAAATCGTGACTAGATACGTGCATTTGCATGCCGCATCCGACCAAGGTGTTTTCCTTCGTGACTTGTTATTGTACAGACATATAGTAGTAGTTGTGCGCAGTTGTATTAGATTTTTATTTTAGGCGCGCGGTACGCTGGCAAATCGTTAAAATTTAACTGCTGGGTCTACACCAAATTACACACACCATGGTTACTGTTCCCTTTTTCACGTTTTGCAAATTATACCCTCTGTAATCTAGGAATTTGGTTTATATTGCAATGCATTATAAGACTGGACCTTCACGAATATTTAATACCATTGGTACAACCAATAGAAAGTTTATTGTCATGATGATTTGTTAAATTGTTGCCTAAAATAATTTTATAAGACAATTATATTTTATAGCTACATTTAGTATAAACAGGAAATAATAAGATATATTCAATGTGATATTTATCTTTTATATCTAGCTTCAGCTGATAGTGATTCCGAATCTTGCACTATGTATGCGGAACACAGAACACACACGTTCTAAACAAAATTTTGTTTACTTTATAAAATTGAAGAGAATCCCTAATCATATTACAACAGTGGTGTGACTAACAATTCATTTTACATTCAATTAAATAAAACATGAGATGATCTCGTAACCCGATGCCAATGCTGATACATTTACGAAAAACAAACGCTGTTAGCAACAATAGCGGTTTTATCGTCACTCTGTTATCATATTACTAACGTTTTATCATATATTGGTGTAATGTCATTGCAGTGCACGATCCCGGATCTAGTGCAACCTGAATTTCAAACACGAGCCTTTGACAATAATGATTTGATAAAAGATAACCGAATGTCAGTTTAGCTATCGACAAGTTTATTTCTATAGATACTGTTACTAGTCATTTTCAGATTCGATATTTTAGTAATTTATTTCTAGGCGTTACTAGCGCGTTTGTCCGCGTTAAAAGCATTACCTGCTATAAAAGTCCTTATAAAACAGCACATCTATTTAAAACGTAAATTATTTCTTACAGGAGTAAGTTACCAGGATAAAAGTATATGCGTTAATCTAGGACATTGTCTATCCGTGTGCCAAATTTCATCCAAACCCGTTCAATTGTATCTGTGTTGACTTGTAACAATCATACGAACATCCAAACATTTTCACAAACTATCGCATTTATTTTAGTAACATAAGTAATAAATATTATAAGTGTAAGTAAGATTTCTATAGTTTAAACGTACGTAGTTACAGGCATCAGATAGTTTAACATATATTTTGATTTTGTTAATTATTTATGCCATGCCTAGTTATTTTTGTGTAGTTTTTCACGCAATATAAGTTCACGTCCGTGTACCAAATAGGTAGGCTGAGTATATAAGTAACGCAGCAGCCGATTGGTAAGCGTATTTTTTCTCATATCATAAAATAGATAGCAAATATGTAGGTTACAATTTCTTATACCAGAGTATATGACACAGTACGTTTTTATATTTATTAATGTAATTGTGATTTCGGAATACATCTCATAATAAAAATCACGCGTTGGCGATATACTGACCTTAAATATCTTAATAATGTGACCCAAAACTATTGTTGGTTAGGTACATTAATAATGTTTTTATTGCAACTTATCTCAAGATGATGCACGAAAAAAATTAAATTAATTGCCTCGTTAATAGCGTACTTGCACTGCGAAATTAAAGAGGATATGGATTCGTGAATGGGCCCTAGTCTGTTAATTTTTGAATGTGAAAGCCATGAAATTGTTATGTTACTCTACTTTTATCATATTTATACCCCAAGGAGAGATGCTTGTGGTTTAAATATCATTAATTTTTTTTTCTATGTAGTCGAATAATACCCATTGGCAAAAGTAAATAATGATAAAAACATATATATCACATATCAGTTTTTAATATTTAAAGATTTTATATTTTTCGTAAACATATTCACACTAATATTAATGAAGTAAGCAAATACAATAGATTTTGTACAAAGAATGTTTACTAAAAAAATATATGTATATAGGATAAACAAGAATTAATTATCCTCGCAACTTGGTATATTGTTTTTGTGGTATGTTTATTCTAAATGCAAGATAGTCTCAAATGCTATTAGTTCCTTTTGTGGGTATTCAAAACACGAACAATGAAGAAAGCCAGAACAATAGTTAGAATTAAGAGAGTGTGTGAAACTATCTGTACATGTAAATTTTACTTTTAAAAATTCCGGATTTTACGGAAGCATCATTAAAAACATTTAAATTAATTGGTCTCTTTTTGTTATCTCCATATATTTTTACATATTACAGCAAGAAACTCTTCATTTCGCTTAGTTTCTTGAATATTTAAGTAGGTGTTGATAAAATAAACAATGTTGGAATAAAATAGGTTGTGTTTTGAAAGGTCTGACAGCGATGCCACTTAAGTGGTTTCTAACAAAATCATTATTCTCTAATCAGTAAAATAAACAAAGGAGTGGGACACCGGTGATGCCCACAGAAACTCATTTGGTACGCACCAAGCGTGCCACTTACTCTATTCAGATGTTGACATACAATCCAATAGCGCACTTCTGTGATGACACTGTTCAAACACTCGATTTCCAACGTAATGACCAAACAGAGTTTGTCATTATTTTTTAAACTTGGTAATTAGAGCATAGAGACGCAATGGTTTCTCAGAATATGTTTACAGCATATTACTACTGTATATTTTGTTCATGTTATTTGTGCGGATGTTTCAATTAAGCGACTTATTTTCCACTGAAAAATAAAATACTTTTTGTAACACAAAATAAAATTTTAAGTATGATGATGTTGATGTACCTATCTACAATCCACTATCCAAGAAGGCAACATCTATTGTAAGATTAGCCAATCTCCCGATTTCCAATTAACATTTTCTTGCTACTATTTTTTTATTCGGCAATTAGAGCATAGATACAACGGTTTCTTAAATCTTATTTAAGCTTAATTCTGTTCATTTCGTTCTCGCGTCAACGTAAGTTTTAATTGTGATTCGTGTTTTAGACTGAAAAAATTGCTGGTTTTGTGAGGCAAAAAATGCATCAACCAATTTCATTTACTTTAAATGTGATTCGCAGAAAAATGTAAACCTACTCATTGCTTACAGATACATTTCAAATAAAGAAAAATGTAGATATAATAAAAAAAGTTTGTTTATATTTCCGCGCAATAGTAATTGGTACAACGCTCGTATGTTTATTGATAAAATTATTTAAAACAAATTTTACACGCAAGTAATCTGAATACAGAACACTGGCGCGGGTCAAAGTTGACACTTGAGTTAAACTTGTTTCGGAGAATATGACATTTATTACATATGCACACTTTAATTGTCGTAGAATCGTAAATTTTTATCATTTTTGCAAAGTTTATTGGCCGAGATGTGTAAGGAAGTTATGTTTACGAAGATATTCGGCTGTCGTAAATAATTTACGGGGTTATGCCCGACGTCAGGTGTGCGTAGACTGGCGCTTTACAAATAAAAACTTATTGAAATTAATGTATCTCGAGCATTTACAAGAACTTCATGCTATCAAAGATTTTAATTAGGTATTCTGTTTAATAAGGAAATATGTTTCACATATTGATACATTTAAACAAAGACGAGTACGTAGATACTGTTTAGAATCCGTAGTAATAATAAGGCATACATTAGCCACGTATTCGACAAAATCTATTAAATTTACATGAAAATGACGTGAACACACGCTGCATATTTATTCACTAATTTAATCATTTTCAAATTATACTTCATCGGCTAGGCAAGTCATGGCGTTTCTTTGAAAAATGTACCGACGGTGTGTAACGGTGTTGGACAAGTGCTGTCGTTAATTGTAATGTGAATATATTGGCAAAAGGTCGTAAATTCAGGCCGCCCACGAGCACTCCAAGTGTTCAAGTTGTAAGTACTTTTCGTTTCACGTTTTCTCTTGACAAACGCGACAGATTTATAGATCCTTTGCCAAACCTACGCGCTTCCATTTCTCGTTAGATACGGCGAGGAGCATCCTATTTCACTGCTTCATTTTACTCAAGCGATTGTTATGTCAAAGAGAACTGGTTTGTACGCGTTTTGTACGAGCAATAAATGCGCTTTCGAAATAGAAATTCTCATAAAATTTGTTAATTTCTTATTATCCCATAAAATTTGATAGTATTTGTTCTTTATGAAATACAATTGTTATAAACTGTGCTTCTGTGACACTACTTGATATTATTGTTTGAGTTCTTTCTCTTGTTCACATTTCATATTTTGGCGGTCAACTGGTAATGTGACGTAGGTAATGCGCGTTCTGCACATGCATTGTTTACCTTTGTACGTAAACATCAAGGTGTCTTGTTGTGAATTAATACATATAATAATAATTCGTAACCTTTAGCTACGACGATATTTTGAAGCAAACTGTGACACGAATAGCATATATAAACACAATTATCATTTCAATCAAAAAAACAATAAGACTAAAACCAGATACCGAACTTATAACGTAAACTTGAATGTTTCAGAATTAAATACTGTTTTGTGTCGACGTAATTATATTTTTTTTAAAACTTTAAGAATAATAATCATTAAAAACAATCTCCAATACCTACTTCTATAATATTTTTTTTGATATAATTACTCATATTCGCTGAAATATTCTTACAGACTAACAAATCACAGATATAATAAGAAAAAAATATAAATTCACACTAACACATTTTTATAGCCCAATTAAAAATACTCCAGTTGTCAAAATAAATGTTCGCCATTACGATTACGTCTCAATAATAAAATAAACAAATTACTTAGGAGTTAGTCTATGTGCTTTATTAATTGACTCCATCCCGTAATGGACGTGGCCTGACAGTAATTAAATTCAGAACTCGGCCGCTACAAACTAATGCTGTCTGTAATGTTCCGTTTACAAGACAAAAATAAATAGGTTTATGTACATAGGTGTGTGGGCGAGCTCGATCTTGGAGCAAAGTTTATACCGCAACCGATGTAGGTGGTTCTGAATTTATTTACATAGTGAATGCACTTATCATAAGAAAAATATTGTTTTCATTGTTTATTGTTTATCTTTTCTTTTTTATAAATTATGCTACCGTGAAAGAGTTCGATCAAGCAGCGCTGGTTTTTATTTTCCATTTTCGTTGTTGATTTGTGTGCGATATTTTTTATGTTTACCTCATTAAATATTGTTTTTTCTTAGTGTTAAATATAATTAATAATGAAAACCAGTGTCTATAAGTCATTAAGATATGATAAACTCTATTGATTTTAATTCTTTTTTTATTTGTAACGTAAGGATGTAGTGACTAAGTAATGTAAGTAAAACAAAAAACAACTACGATAATGATTGTGTAATTATACACTGAGCCGTTATCGAACCGACGTTAAGGTCAGTTTGTCTCGAACATTTCGCGAGATATGCACCAGTGATTTTTGTGCAAAAAATGCATCTTATCTTGGAGTAAAGCAAAAAAATGCAGATAAAAGCTTTACCAAAGCAGGTGCTCAGAAGAGAAATTAATGACATCGATTGTTAATTTTAGTTTTTATCACTGTCTGTTATTTGTAATTGAGACTTTATTTTACCTTTTTACAAATATCTTAAAAGTGTGTTGTACCCATGAGTACAACAGACTTTTACTCAAATGTATCATGATACATTTGAGTGAGTTAGGCACACACGGAAAACGAATATACTAATAAGTTATATGTTCTCTACATATTTTGTTTAGCCAAGTATTGCCACTAAATTAGGTTAGTGGTAAGTTATCGAATTACTCATAAATCCAAATTAAAAAAAAAAGGGTTCAACGCGCCGTTGAATTCGTCCTGTCTTCTACAGTACGCCTTACATAAAAATAATACTTTACATAGTGTAAAAAATTACGCATCCATCATGCGAAAAAGTAAATTCACTGTAAGGCGGGAAATATGTTTTGTAGTTCTACGTTTAATTAACTTGGGCAATTCAGAATTTAGGATTCTATATTTCTTTGTCACATGGACGTAAACGTAAGGTAAAGAGAAATATTTTTCCTTAATTCCTCTGGTGTCTTTTGAGGATACAACTTTAAAATATTATACAATTTGAGTACGGACATAGAAGAAAAAAAAATCAAGTTGCGGATGCTACTTAATAAGGAGAAACAGATTACTCATTTTTAATATATTCGATTTGGAAAAACCTCGAACAAATAAAACAATACTAACTTGCTATTAACTTTGATTTATTTATTAATTTACCTTAAATTATTTTTAAAACATTTTTTATTTAAAAAGTATTTAGTATTCCATGATATAAATGCAACTTTTCAGCGAGGTTTAAAAATAAAAAAATATTCATTTGACAGTAATTGCTACTCGTCACTTTTTTATATTTTTCTCCTTTAATCAATTTTATAAACATAAATGTTGTTTTTTTTTATTGAAATAGTCTTCACTAAAGCCAAGGATTTTAATATAATTTGCCCTACGTTAATTTTATATGATAAACATATTGTACTGTAATATAAACTTGAGATAATACCAATTATGGAACAACTGATGGTGTAAGAACAACATATATCTGTTCGATTTTATTTTAGCCAAACCAATTTTAATTTATTCAAGTTGAGCATTTTAATATAGCCCAGCCCGGGTGATGCAAATATTTTCTACATTTGTTTAGCATAATATAAACAAATATTGAGATTGGCTTGCATAATGACTTACTGCATATGGTTTACTCTAAAACATGCTGTTACAGTAAAGTTCGAATACTTTTAAATATGCGACCGCAATGTCTATTTCTGCCGCCCAGCAGTAGTGTGTAGTCACTGTTGTGTTCCGATTTGAAGAACATTGTAGCCAGTGTAACTATTGGACTCATGTTTAGGAAGGCGAGCACAGTGGAGTACCTAATAATACTTTTTATTTCAAGGTGTTAGATGGTATTTCTACTGTTATCGGTCGTATCGCTTACGATCAGGCGAACAAGTTCGTTTCGTCATTCAAAGCAATAAAAAAATGTGCTATCTATGAAACATGTTACTGTTTTGATTTAGACCAAATGTAGTGATGATTTCTAATTATATATTATTATAATACCAACAAATCTATGACAGATCCCGACCCTATTCAATGCGACGATTTGTGGCATCACAAGCACGAAAGCAGCGACAAGTCGCCTGGCCCTGCACGATAACTCAGCAGTAGTTAGTTCTCGCGCGACGCATGCAAATCGTATGGCACTGACAATCTAATTAACACCTTTATCGCATGCGCCGCGTCTCTCGCGAGTGTTATATCCAATTACTTCTTGTTACACGGGGATATGGTAAAGAAAATAATTACGGACTTATGATTGAAATTCTACTGCAAAAGATTGTAAGTTTTGACAGTTCTGTTCGCTCGCATCAATCTATAATGGTGTTGTCAAGGAACAATATACACATTTAAGTGAGCTGCTTGTACACAGCCTAAATTAATAATTATACCATCATGATACAAGAACGCGGAATAAAAATCATAGCATGTAAAGGTTTCATAAGGACGTGTGACACACTAGGTTTTTTATATTCAGGCACGACAAAGTGCCCCACTGCACTTAATGGTAAGCGAAGTGTGCCCAAGATAGAATGTCGACTGACAAAAGACAACCCCTCGCTAGCCGGAACAATTATGCCGCCCTATTTGAACCGGATATATTATACAGACTGATCTCGGAACGCGACACTTACGTGGGCCAATATGGCGGGGTTTAACACATTGTGTTCGTTGTTCGCTAATGGGCGATTACAAGATATATCCTATCACCAGGAAGTTATTTGAGCCCACTTTACTTAAAAGTCTTACTGTTAGACAAATAATCTTCGCTATCTTTCATTTTAAAGGGTATTTGCGTTCCAATATATTTCGATGTTTGTCATGGTGTATCGTATTCTTTGTTGGTAAGTAGGTTGTTTCAGTTCCGTTTGTTGGCGAAGGTAATTTTTTTTTAAATGCATTCGATATCAGTTGAAACAACTAACAATATGCTTCCCACCTTTGCCCTGTTCATTTTTCAATAAACTTGTTAAACTATAAATCCTCTTGTTAGTACAAACATAACCTTATACTAAGTGTTAGTAATATTAATATTATATCATTAATGTAATAATGATATGAAAATATCCATAAAGATATTCAAATAATCGAAAATGAACACCTGTTCGAAAAATTTATTCATGACGTAATAATTACCTCAGATTTTAAATTCCCTACGCGATTTTTAAATTAAGAATTTACATAGTTCATTATAAAATATAAACAAAATATTATCAAGGGTCTTATATTTTTTGTTTGTCTGCCTTTGATTGACAGGTTTCCAATATCGATTTCGATTTTGTATCTGTTGATCATTTATAATTAATTAAAATAATGAAAAAACGTATCCTTCTAGGAAATTTATTTTGGCAAATGTCTGACCTTTTTCGCACAATGTCACTAGTACAAGATTTTTTAGGTTTCGGGTATTTTATCGAGTTTTAAATGTTTCATATGTTATTGAAATTTAATTAATAGCACAAAGAAATATTATGTTATTTAAATGGTGCCAAATATAACTAACCAAATGCTTCCAACTAAATTCGGAAGCTTATCCTTGCCAGAAAAGCTATAAAATTGCACACTTAACTGGCTAATCAGAAGTGTCATATATCTTCTTACCACCTTGTTTAAGATGGAGTCTCCAAAACTATACGTACTTATTTATCATTCTTGCTACACAAAAATTTCCCCGAATATAACTGGTTGGGCTGCTCCGTAATTTTTAGATTCGTCACAAATAACATATTACATAAACTTTATAATGTAATATATCATTTAAAAATTCAAACAATCACTGCATAAAAAAGTATTTTTTAATGTAAAACACGTATAAATTCACACGCAATGCTCGTACGCAACGGTGCGACCCACATAATTTTGCTGGCCTATTAACATTCTTTCTATTAAAACCGGTGTATGGGAATAAGCATAACAAGCAGTGCCATTGGATTCGTTGTATCGGTGGGACCGCGTCTGTAATATTTAATTGGCAATCTGCCATACATTATTAAGTATTTTCTTGTACGTATAATGTCGAGCCTTCTAAAGCTATGAGCTAACGTACAAAATTTATTTTATTTAATTAGAATTTGCAGTTAGTTATTCCTAGGCAGCATTTTGAGCAATATTTCATTATAAACTGTCATATATTAACTATAGATTGAACGCATATTGAGTGGATATTAATTTACTTTATCCTAAACTATGTATTTGTCATTTTTGGCAACAGAAACTATTTTGTGCCACTTCAACTTTTTGAATATAAAATAAACCACGGTTGCATTACTTAAAAACATATTCCTAGTTCAAAAGGCGGAGGATTCAGGTTTCTATGCGAAAATCTCTCTGTTAGGTACAAAGAATTTTGGCAATGTTCCAGTAATACAAAATGATAAATTCAAGAAAGCAAATATGATGAATTGTTGCTAAAATTTTTATGGACGTCTTTCACTAAAGGTTACAATCTTATGTTTCAGTTTTGTT
Organism: Manduca sexta; assembly: GCF_014839805.1. Taxonomy (NCBI): domain Eukaryota; kingdom Metazoa; phylum Arthropoda; class Insecta; order Lepidoptera; family Sphingidae; genus Manduca; species Manduca sexta. The sequence continues at coordinate 7,685,613 of NC_051122.1, forward strand.
AGCAATAAAGCAACAATGCTTTAATATATAAATATAACAACACCCTCATATTTCCGTCTTATGAACAATTCCTGTACAGATACCACGATAAAGTAAAAACAATTTAATAATTTATATTTTTTATTATTATAAACAGTTTCGTTGATAAATTACATCAATCATAAATCAAGAAGGTGCGATATCAGATAATAATGTGGTTTTAAATCACACAAACACTTAGTTGTTTGTTCGTTATTAAAAAATATCCAACATAATTTAATTGGCAGACTTTTGTTTACAAAAGGTGTAAAATTGTGCAATAACTTCTAAATATAGTCGATGTCATGTTTATTTGTGCTGTGCCATAATATTCATTGAATATTATTAGGCTTTATTGCATATATCGTTACGTTAATTTTCCTTATTGAGTTTATAATGGCTTAGTGTTTCTCAGTATACAGATCTCGTTACAGCTGCTCCCCTTTTGGTGGTTTAACTCTTTTTAGTAGTCATTGAAATAAAACTAGTTTTCAGATTTTATCTCGGTTTTATATTATCGTTTTCCGCCGAAATTTTGAAGACTGCAGCTTCTATGGTCACGGAGCGGACTGAGGTATAGGTTGTTCGAAAAGTCAACGTTCCAATATTTACCTACATTTTATTATTATACAAAATAAAAAAAAACTCAATTTTTACTTTTCTGTAATCTCTAAATTTTCATTTTGCTAAATATCAAATTCCTCCATGTGCGCAATGTGCTTTAAAGGAGTTCAAAACATTTTCTTCCCATTTTAACATACATAGATTAAAAATGTTTACAACGTGCGATTTGTATCCTGAATAAATCTGATGTGTATCGGCTATCGAATACAATAGAACATTACACGTTACGTATTTAGATAAATTTCATCCTACGCGTTCAAAATGTGTTACATCCACGAATACTTGCGTATGCGATCCTAAAACGTTATTCTACGAAACTGACGGTCATCAGTGGATACAGCTACATGTCAAGCAATGTCATCAGACGCCTCCTCGACTCGGGTTTCATTCATGTCTCTTAGCACTTCATTTAAGTATCAATTATATACAATTATATTAAAACTTTTGGTGTCATTCAACTTCAATGCCATGTGTATTGTTTCCACAATTATTTTTAGCTTTCCATCCTTGAGCCCAGTTATACCGGTCGTGCACACTGGAAATGATCTTTCGTTTCATACAAAGTAGTGACTAAGTGTAATAAATAACATTTGCATGCTCATAAACTAATGCTGTTAGAAACTGGCTACCTTGAAAGTACTGATAAGTACTGCTAAACACCGTCTGACAGATCGTGACGTACAATTACGCGGAAAGAGGATCCGTGCTCATGAACCACATCTTCGCAAGATCGGTTTCAGATTTTATTACAATTATCCAGTTATACCGCGGGCAGACAAGCCGTCAGTTTAACAAACAATACCATTTATGAATTATTCATAATTTAATTCACAATGAAAGTGTCGACCGCGGTGAACCTCCACTTCTCAAGTTGACTCATGTCTGATGAATGAACCGTCGGATTTATTTCTCACTAGCCTATCGTTAACCTTAAGTGACAAGTTTGATGTTTGAATGTCAAAAGCGCAACGTTATTTTTGTTCTAAAATATTTATTGCTAAGGTGTTCTGCTTCCGTCATCACAAAAAGCATTTTGCTTTGTTGATGTTACACAATATTTTTAAAATGAATGGATTGCGCATTTTGAAACAATATTCGGCAGGTTTGCGGAGGCGTTGTATCAGGATCTGATAATATAGTACATAACGCGATAAAACAATCATTTGTCAAATCAGTATCAGTTACTTTTACTAATATCACTTGTATTTTGTGGTCAACATAACTTTTGTAATCAATTGCTATCGTAAAGATAGTATTTGGCATACATTTTCAGAGAATGTATTGACTCCCTCATAATTTTTGTTAAATACTCTATTTATATTTTGTTTATTTTGTTTATGTGTAAATACTCTAGCATACATAGATGCTAAATTTAAAATTAAACTTAATTTTTTAAGTATCTAACCAACCCGGCATTATATAATTTATGCCCATAATTACCAGCCTACTCAAAATCAGAAAAAGAAATAACATAATACAGTGATTAGAATGGTAACTGAATGCTTCGATGGTTTATAAATATTATTTGTTCCCACGCGTGTAACGAATTTGTAAAGAGTTGGTAAAAACATAAAAGACCCTTACCGTCTTTTTTCGCTTGCTAAAAACAAAGATGCAAATATCTGCATGAGAGATTATATCTATTTAAATATATTTGGAGATTTTTATAATAAACTAATCGACCCGACAGCCGATGTCCTCTCAACTATGAATTTGCAGCGCGCATTCTGTCAATCGCTGAAATTAACTTTTCTTAATTTTTTTAACGTTCCACTCAACTTCCTTAATTTTTTCTTTCATAAGATCTTTCTCCTGACAATAACAAAGACAACAAAAAAAATAGTGAAGTCGACCAGCCGTTCACGCGTGATGGCGTGACCAAGGGAAATAGGGATTCATTTTTATATAAATATATACATATAGATTATAGAAAGGGAAAAGAAAGTTTTTGTTAGTTGCTTTATATTGAGTTGACACATACAGGTGTTTATAAGGTCTGATAAGAAGTGATAAGAAATGTTACATAAGAGAATGAAGTCGAGGCCTACAAATTATCAAGACTTACGATTACGATACAACGTAACATAATGCAGATACTTTTAATAAAACGCGAAGCAGCAGAGATATATTTGTTTAGAGCTCATGCACTCTCTCTAATAAAGATGGATAGTGATTAGCTATGAACTAATATGAGATTAATACGCTAAACAGACTCGAGACAAGGTGATTTACGACGTTGAGCCAAAGTTCAATAGCCGAACATGACGCGTACTCCACGTCACTTAGATTACTGATAAGATAATTTACTTTCATTTTGTTGCTTGACAAATTCATTAAAATGTATCTTTTATAACGGGGATCGGTATTGGACGGATAAATTATACCATGATACTGCGTATACCGTGTTCAGATTAAACATTAAGAACCAAAAATAAAAATTCGTGGAACACGTAAAAGTCCTATCATTTGTTCGGTCGTTATCTTACGATGGTTGAACAAACAGATAAAAAAGTAAAATTAATAAAACCAAAGCTAATTAAAACGTTCTCTTTTTTTCGATATAGTATCGTTTCAAGTAAACAAGAACATCGCTTTTTCACAGTATATTCACAGAGGTGATGTATATAGCAATAAATAGACGATGAAACACTGCTGTTGCTACGAGTAATGCAATTTATCCTATGACAATTGCAATTTCACTTTTTTTTTGTTGTAAATAGTGTATCAGCATTTGTGCCGTCTCTGCGACGAATAGTTGTGCTGAGATTCCGGTTGGTACGGATGGCCTCCATTTATTCCTGTCATTACTAATGGTGTCTGTCAGAGTGACGCTCCATTGCGGAGACAATAGACTGGTGAAAAAACAACTGAATCGACTCGTCGCGAGTCACTTCATTACACACTTCGGATACCCTTGAGCGACTTCCTGGTTCGACTTGAATAAATTAGACTAAAAAACTATGTGATAGCTTATTCGAGACGCATTAAAAATACAGATAATAAAATCTCAAAACTAAAATGTTTCAGAGAAAATTTTATCTGAGATAATTGTTAATAAGTTAATTCCTTATATAATCTTCTGATAACTTACATATATAAATATATGTCTGCAAGTGTTTATTACATGTAATTGGGCTTTCCCAAAAATAAGCCAAGGTGACTTTAGATTGTTATAATAACATGATATTTGCTCTATTGGCAAGTCTTTTGTCCCGTCTTCTCTAAATATTGTGTTAGTTGTTTATGCTCTAGACTTCACACGAATGACAGCTCGTTCCCCTGATAAATATTCCTTCTAAGACATCTGATTTCATTTGTCTATCTAATTATATCAAATACTTGTTAGTTAATAACGATAATAATGCATATTCGCGTTGTCTTAGTACAGAGACTATATGTATAGTTTGTTGTTACTAACAAATAGGGGCGGATTAATTTGGACAATTTTCCAAGCTTGTTCTAGGTAAGAATAACGTATATTTAGTACTTGCCTTCAACAATTATAAAGGCACCGAAATTGAGGTGTTACTCTGAAAATATTAAACATAAAAATATTGTTACTGAGCAGGTATGTAAGCTTATTTTATTAAATACATATAAAAAATCGATGTATTGAATAAAGTGACAATAACTCTCGGTTATGGTAAGTTAGGACAGTTTTCACATTTCTAAAGACCATTATTTATGTATTCAATAATAGAAAGAAAAAATATTGATCTTTTTTACTTAGTAGAGTCTCAAGCAATACAATAGTTTAGTTACATTTTATCTTTCTAAAAGTAGAAAGAACCTATATATTGTGATAAAAATACTGTTTAGTTTATATAATTTAGATCCATTAGCAAGGGCCATTATACGCTCTACAATACAAGACTACAATGTGGTGTTTTAATCATAAACGTAGCGATCTGCAACGAGGATTGAAAAACAAATTTTAAAGATAAGAATTGTATGACCATGTAACTAATTGAGTTAACGATCCATTATTATTAAAACTCCTCAACATGAACATTGATAGCCAATAATTATTATACAACGTAAACTATCGCTAGAGCGCATATTATAATCCAAATGTAACTTAGTCCCGGGCGTATAAAGGGCAATAATTGGAGCCGGGCACAACCGGAGCTACCGGTCTGGTGCACTTACCGCGATGTACAATGGTCGCGAACAAAGCACGCGGTGCGCGCGAGACGATGACGGATGCGACCGGCTCGCCGCCGCGCCGCCCGCGCACTCCCCTGCCATCTTAAGCTTATTTTACATTTGAATTTCGAATATCCATTCTGTTTATTTATTAATAGTTTGAATAAATAGTCTGTAGAAAGCTTCATTAGTTCTTAGTTGTGTTTGTTGGAAAGGACAAACTTCTCTTGATTAATGATAGAGAAAATACTCTATTCTTAGTTGTCTTATGACAATATTTTTATGGAATTTACGTTCTTATTTTATAGTTTGAGCTTAAACTACGCCTAATTATCGAATACCGCATAAACGAAATCCTTTTTTATATTCCATTTAACTGAGAATTACTTAATTAAATATGCAAAGAATAAATATTTTTAAACTGCCTACATACCTTTTATCAGGAAAAGTTCAAAATGTCATTTTTGTCATTAACCACTTATTAAAAGATATTTTTAAATCGAAAAGCTTGTTCACAAGAGACGGGTAATATGAATTAATATTTTTACGAGTTCGTATACCCACCGATTCGTCTCACTAGAAGTAGTTTACTCCTTTGGCGCCGACCATTTGTCTGTCCATACTTTTTATAACAAATCATTTGAGCTTGAACGTTTATTTCTTTTATTTTGAAAGTGCAGTGGAGCTTCTTGGAACTCTTTACTTGCATTTTATTATTTTATGGTTGCCATGTTCAAATCCGCGGTCGGGCTGTGATGCGGGTCGGATTTGATGGATGACAAACAAAATGATATGTGATAAAACATTTTTTTTTACGTGAACTGACATTACATTAATATATTTCATACGATAAAAAAAAACAATATTAAATGGTATTATTAAATCAGTTCTCATAAACTCGTATTTTTTTATTATATTTACTAAACTATTCTACAATAAACAAATTTCCTTAATTGTAATATATTTTATCACGCCATTACAATAATACCATGTAAACATTAATTTTCACATTTATTTTATTAGCAAATGGTAATGACATAAACACATGTTTATTCAGATTTAACTCGTGAAAATCGCGGTTCTACTCTAGGTTATTATAAATGGCTTCTCCAGATCTTGATATGGCCTCAATAGCGGGCGAGTTTAAATCTCCTTTATCTGTTGTTTGACTAAGACAGTGGAAGAGATTGAGTCTAGGCCATACGTCATTATTAGCCCAGACGCGAACCGGGTCAGCACCTAGATTAGGCGCTGTACACACAGATATTATCTACACACTGATAACAATGATATTACGTGTTACCAAGAAATCAGAGTTGTAAAGATTGTACTATATTTACAAACGTGTCACACTATTGTTTCACATAATATAGTAATTGTATATTTATGTAACACTTTCATAGAACACCGTCTGGTTGTTTGCCAGTGTAATGACACGCGTGTTTCGTCGGCTCGTCAAGGACGTTCATACTATCGATTTTGAAGACTAGCCGCTTTTTTGCCCAATTAGCAAAGTTGAATGTATTTCGTTCGCATTAAGAACGAATTCGTGTAATTGAGTTTTATTGGTGTCTACGTCAAATATTTAAAAATACATATTAATAGGCAGAATAAATTCGCGAAAAATTATGTCTTGTATAACATTTTCTAAATACATAATTGGTGGTTTATCGAACGACCTTTTTATTTCCATGGTTACACAACCGATTTTATTATGAGACTGTGTGGTGAGGATTTGCACAGGTGTAAAGTACATACGTGAGTACTGTAGTGTGTGGTGTGTAGGGTGCCGCACCGCGCGCACGAGGCGGTTGTGAGAAGCGTAACGTTTGACACAGGTGGCCGACGCCGCCGCGGCACGGCACGCGGCCACACATCGGCTAATGAAAATTGACACGTGGTTACACGCACTCCTTTGTTTGTACACCTAACGAACTAATTAATTTTATACGACCAATATTAAAATATATTTATTTATTGTTCATTTATCGTGTCGTTAAATACATTAGTCAATTCTGCATTGAACAGCTCGCTACCGTAAATTTACATGCCACAATATATCAAACTGTACCCTTAAATTTAGTTTTCAATTTCTTGACATAGTTAAATAATTTTGCTTTATGTGGGCGTCAGCGACTAACAAGAAGTCATAATATAGTAAAAGACTCGCCTGCCAGATAAAAGCGAGTAATTCTTTGTTTCATTTCATATATTTTTAATTACAATGAATTGTTAAACGTCTCAACAATCAGTAAATTAAACAATCTGTCCTGGCGCCATGCATTTGCCTGAACCGGCTGCGGGAAGCAGTCAACAAACAAAAACACATAGATGTTACTTAGCAATAGGGTTTCCAGGTAACACACATTCGTGGGAACTTCCCGGACTCGTCAATAGCCCTTTATCTTTACGTTTAACTGCACTTATTTAGAACAACTTTTGTATTACAAGCACTGTTTCATTACCAAAGTACCTTAATAACATTATACTTAATTTATCTTCGGTAATATACCATCACTTTTTAACAATCCGCTTTAAGCAAAATCTGCAGGTAAAGTAATTATAAAACGAAACAACTTTAAAAATTAACATAAACCATGGTAACCCTTTTAGGAGCCAAGGTGCCGGGCGCCTGTGTTATCTCCAGGCACGTGGGCCCTAACATCGCCCTTTCATCATTCTTCATTCCTAGAAAGCATTCCACACAATTAGAGAGACAAGTTTTATAGTTCGCTGTTGTTTTATTTTAGCGAACGACCAAAATTGTTTGAATAACTTAAATGGTTTGCCCTTTCTGGATACCGCCCGCAACTTTCCTCTTTAAAATTAGGTTAGTTATGAGCTTAAGCACATGTGTATTTATGGTTTAAACGTCGAGGCCTGTCAATCATTCTTGTTTGTAACGATTCCAATGAAGAAAGCGTCGCCATATTAAGAGATGTAGTCAACTATTCAACAGTTAATGTGTCCAGTTTTTTTGCATCAATAAAGTAAAGGCAAGTCGGTTTTTTATTTGTTTTAACCTTTAAGCGGATTTTTCTTAAGTTTTTGCGCAATGTTCTGCATTATAGCTCGGTTTCAATATTAAACTTATGTTAAAGGTTAAATACAAATACCTATAAAAAATTTGCTAAATAGCAATAATGTTCCCTTTTATTATTATGTGTCTATAAAATCCTCCGTGAAATATGATATTTTGTCTCTAAGAAACGGGAAACTTGTATTGTTGATTTTAAGACCCATTAACTTCAGTAAATATTATCCGAGTGTTAGTTATTGAATAGTTTATACACATAACAATGAACTTAAATTATATTATATATTTTGTCTAGTATTATTTGTGTTAATTAAGAAGATTTTCATATTTCGTACCTAGCATGATATTATTATATTTTAAAACAAATGTAATAAAAAGTTACCCCAACGCTTATAACGAATGACAACTATCTCCATCGATATAATTAGAACAAGACATAGATAATATTTAAGAGCACTTTTAAAGATAATACATACGTAATTGGGAACTATTATGTAATATAGAGCTCCATTCTCAGATATAGAGATAGTGAGCGCAGTTAACGGTCGCGTTCAGTGCGCTCTATATAGAGTCCTGCCGGCTCGCAACTCGCAACCCTTCCTCTACTAAAATTTAAAAAAATAAATTCGTGTTTAGTGATACTTGAAAAAGGTGATAAAGGTGAGTCATCCATTAAACAAAACATTTAAATTCATGTTTATTTTAATACCTATAAACGCGGTAGGTATTAACAGCATATTTTTATTACAACTTTAAATGAAATTAAGATGTAAATGGCCCGTGTATTACAAAAATATACTTCGTATCGGCGAAGTGGCCTCATGAGTTTTGTATAGGCACTCCGATTAAGCGCGATAAGAATAAAATAGTTGGTAATTAATTTTTACGTTCAAAGATACCGTATTCATAATGTGTTATTGGTTGTTTATTACTTAGTGTACCATTACATGAGTAATTAAAATACGTAATTTGACTTAACCGAATGAGAAACTAGGCTCGTGTCGCGACCTTGGGACTCACTTCTTTTATACGTTTATTTAATTGAAACTAATTGATATGACTTGATGTGACAGTTGTCTAATGGTATTTTTTATCCGAGCTCTAAAAACAATCCATGTACAATTTCTAAATAGCTATTTACTCAGACTAATAACCTTACGTACAAACTGTGTATTGTCAGTTTTATACGAAGTGACGACGTAAATATTATTATGATTTTTGCAAATATAATTATTATTTCCGCGGAGATAATTGACAAATTAGAAACTATGGAATAAAGGCATTACACTGAGACTACTTAGGGATTACGTATTCAACTCCAGAATTAATAAGATTTATAATGCCATAGAAACAATAACAACGATTAACGTCTAACTTTGCAATATTTTTGTTCCAGGTACTTTATGATGATATCACACCAGTGCAGGAGACGAATAATGTATTCGTTAATATCCAACTACAAGCACAAAGGTTCATAAATGTTACATCGAATGTTATTGCAAGAGAACTCATCGATCCGCTAGTGGCTTGAGCCTGCATAGTGACTTTGTAAAAGCCTAGTCGTACGGCTAAAGCGCGGACTGTGATATGTGTGCGAGTGACTACGTCAAAATGGAAGTGCGGTGTTCGTTGTTCAAACTGTTGTTGTTCCAAATGTTGGTAGCGTGGTGCGGCGCCAAGCACGTCACGATCGGTGACGTGCCCGAATCGCGGCTCCGGGTTGATGCTGATGATCAGGATGTCCAGGATAGCATAAGAAACCTTGTACATACTGGTGAGTGACATTTTGGTTTTAGATCAACTTGGAAAAAGTAGGCTGGGAATAATTGATATTTTATATTTCGGTTTATTCGCCATTTATATTCTTATATTGAGAGAGAGCGTTGATGACATTGAACTCTATGCATTAAATTGAAACTGTTAATAATATATTATTGATATAAAGGATATTATTATTCAAAGCTGCTGACGTCTTGAATGTCATGTTCGAAATATTATAACTATTTTAAATATTAAACAATATATAGAATTTATCTTTTGATGAACAATGAAACACATAATATTTTATAGCGCATATAAATTTCTTAAAGGTTCGCGATTTGCATGTGATTCTGAACGTCGATGGGAATATTTATGAAAATTCTTGTTCGTACATGATATTAATCCAGGATTCATGTCACACCTTTCATGAGAACTGACACCATGTGTGCCGTGATCGATTGAATGAATAGCATGTTATTTGCATTTTGGTGAAATCTAATTGTTAATCCATTGGAAACACGACAATTTATACATTTTGACGTGTATTTGCGCTACCGGCAACCGGAATATATTATTATTTTAAAGTTAACTTTGTACGGGTAGGAAGGTCATTTGGATTATTAATATTCTTAGCAAAAAAAATATAAGCGAACTGTTTAAAAAATCATCCGTTTCCGTTGATCAGATATAAGTTCTTAAATAATATTCCGTGAACAATTAAAACTGACGGGTGACAAGGGTTCATCGTTAAACTGATAATGCACCATATCAAAGAATTTCGCGAAGCTGTCCTGTCTTCCTGAGTTGTCATTTTGTATTCCATAATATATCAAATAATTTAATTAGATTCAGATCAGCAGTTCATGCCTGGTTAAGTTTGTGTTAGGAATTAAGATTTAAAGTTATTACTCGCACAAAAAAGATTCGGAATTAAAAATTAAAATATGTATTTCAATAATATAATCGTGCGACCATCGTATATGGCCGGAGTAAATATACGTGTATGGAGATTTCGGTCTACAAAATGAAAACTTAATAATTTAATATCATTACCTGCCCAAAACGGCTATTATTAAAGGCCGTAAGATAAAACTCTAAACTATAATGTTACCAGTATTGTGTTACTGTGTAATCGAAAGACAATTTGCGTTACCCAACACGTACATTGTAGTGGTTTTTGAATATAATTTTTTACAAAAGTTGATTACCTTCAGGTTTTTTGTTTCTTGTACAGTTGATAATTTATTTAACATGAACAATGGATATGAATGAATTACATCGTAAAATTACCATGATATTTAAAGATGTCTGTAAGACTTTTGAGTTTCTTTACACATTATTAGAGTAGGTATACCCTCATTTAAAAAAGATAGCATGTCAAACAATGTTTAGTCTAGATTTCTGTAATTATAACGAAAAAAAAAATCATTAATCGAGGTCACAGATTAAAGGGTGATTTTAATAATATTTTATTTATGTTATTATAACTTTTTCACTAATCAGCTCGAGGTGAGTTTTTTAAACATTTTGTTAAGCGATGTACTACACTCTATGAAACACGAATATATCATAAATTTTTCTAGACAAACATTACAACGCTAGAATCCCGAAGGCTTTGAATAAAATTACATGCGAAAAAGGAACCGATGGCCATAGCAAAATCATAATAAAGGTTACTTTTTTTACCAAAAACTGCTGAGAAAAAATATACAATGTTAAATATTATATTTCACTGGACTAAAAATTAAAAAGTCAGAAACATTATTTGGGTAATGTTTGGTTAACGTCTAAAAAGTTAGGTACTTAATTGTTACCGAAATTTATCACAGGAAAGTGTAAAGTATAACGATCTTCATTCGCTTATCTTTATTAAATATTTGCATGGCGAATCTTATCTCTGGTGCAGAAAAGGTGCGAATCTGTCCGAAGTTATGACGTGTGCGTGTGACGTAAATTCACCAGTAGAGCAATCATTTCAAACAACGGCTTGCTAGTCTAATGTGATGCTGCCAATCCAAAACACTGCAATTTTTTTTGTATTATATTATGATTTATAATGTAATATTACTTAAAAAAAATGCAACACATACAAATTGATAAAAATAGTAAAGCAATAGGTACTTAAATGAATAAAATGAAATACGATCTAAATCATATTTACTTAACATTTCGAATTATTCAAATTATTAAATAGATATTACAATTTTTGTCACAATATTATTTCTATGCTAAAGATAGCTGCAATAATCAGTGGTATCAACACAATCAAACGTATTTAGTCATAAAACAAATAGTAACGTTACATATACTTTCGCAGGAAACTCGTAAAGTCGTTTGTTATTGTCACATCATCACATAAAACCCCAGTTTACTTACACTGATTATATTCAACGAATGATGTAACACATTTATCGCACACAAAATTAGTTTTGTTGCCCGGCAACTTATTTAGCAGTCACGTACTCCGCCACTCGTTACTCCACAACCATTGTTTTGCATTAATATAAACTAAATCTTCAAAATTAGACGTATGAATTACATCGCCTTGACCGACCGGAGCCGAAATAATGGATATTATAGTTGATGCGATGCGATATAAAACGAATACAATTGAAGATTACGAGACTGGTTTTCATCCGGTATATGTTGAAACGTGATGAATACGTCTATTAGATTACTCGCTCATTATAACTGCAGGGGTCCGAACTCGCTAAGGACGGCCCAATATTATTCATAATAAGATTAATGTTAATTTTAGTATACCTTTACGGAGACGCCCTACATAACAATGTAATGTAAACATGTTAATGATTTTGATTACGTAATAACAAAGGGAAGATGTAAACCTGAGAAATAAACGCTATGTTATCGTTTTTATAGTTTATTTATCAACCCATCTAAAGTTGGAATAAACCCACATCTTTAATAGAAGTGGCAGCCCGTAATTGTGTGCCACTAAAATGAGACTGTTTGGGAACAAAAGCGTGTTGTCCACCTACGCGTGTGGTGTGTTAAGCGTCGAGGTCGCCGCACCGTCGCCGCTCAGGGGGGCGGGTACCCCATAGTAATAGCTGGTAATTGCACCCATCTCTTCTACGGAACAACAAACGCTCAAACATTCGTCTAGACGGCCCACGCGTGCTATTACAAAAACCGTAAAATTAATTCCCAGACGTGGAAATAAATAGCTTTAACTATAAATCGACGAAGGCAATCATTCAATTGTTTAAATGTATTATTTTTATAATAATCAGCACACGTAAATATGTATTAATCGCGATAGTTTTACACTATAAACGTATAAGTATAGCTAAATAATTGTTATAAATGTATGTGTTCGATCTAAGTACTTTTTAATAGATTGCCTAGAACGTGCAACCGGTCTCAACAATTGTAGGTTTTAACCATATTTAAAATCATCTATGAACGAGTGTTTCAAGACGAATATGGAGTGATAAAAATACTAGTGCCTAGTAGAACTTGTGTGGCCTTACAAGTCAGCGAGTATCGTGTGACTAGCGCCGCCTGGGCGCTGACCGTGCACACAGATTTCAAATGAATTTGCTCATATGAGTGATAAAACTAGAAAATATGATTATCCAGAGGAAACAACACGTATTACCTAGAATTACGAGTCTAAGACAGCGCATACCAGTGAAGGAGAGAGAACACATGAAAATTGCCGACATTACGTTCTCGTCTATTGTGATGCTATAATGTTATGCTATTTGAGTAAAATTATGCTATTTGGTCCTGATAAATATATATTAGAATATATGCATCGGAATTATCTAAATACTAAACAGGTCCAATATAATTTCATATCAAAATATTAATAAATTCACTTTTAATCCTGAAATATTGTATGATTTATTCAAGGATAGGGCTTCCGGACAGAAGAAATTGCGACCAAAAGTAATACATAATAAAAATTAAGTACACCGTCAGACCGCCGCGCCGTCAGCTAAGAACGGAAAAAAGTCGTTTTCGTGAAAACCGTCACGTACGCATTATAAATTAGATTGGTTGTGTAATTAACGCGATAATGAATATGCCATAATGGCTGGCGCCGGGAATGGCGCCGCGTCCTGCCCAGGGCGCGACATTGACCCTCGGCTCACTCACGACCCATCGCCCTAATGTCGTTCATTATCGACTGACACTTTTTATCAAAACATAACAATTTTATTCCGATTATGTTTTCCAACTATAATTATCGATAGACGGCAGTTCGCTAAATTAGATAGATTTTGTCAACTTGATATGTATATTTGTGTTACAAACGGGTTCGGTATGACTTTCTAGTATTTCTCTACGAACTTCGAAATAGCCTTGAACTGAGGCGGTGAAGGCTAAATCGGTTTTAAGGTCGTAGTTTTCCGTAGTTCAACTAGGAGATAACAAGCATTCGTCTATAAGTATCATTGTCACAGTTAACAGCCGTTTTTCTTCGTTCTAGTAATTTCTAATTAAATACTATTAAAATTATGCCATTGACGTGTGTATAACGTCTACAAGAAAATAATTAAATTACATACAATTAGAGATCCCTATTCCTGTGCAACGGTGAACTGAGATTGATTTCTGTAATCTATACGTCTACCTTTAGCTGCAGAATAGGTTACTGTAGAATTCTACCATACTCCACATTACGATTCACGTTTTGTATCAAAGATGTAAAATATTTAAACGTATTATGAAGTCAAGACCAATATCGTATTTCAGATATGGTGCGATAAACTTGCATCATCAGTTACTACGCGCGCCATCCGTATGGTTTTATTTATTTACTACCATCAGCGATTACCGACCGTCAGGTCACTGCTGTCTTTGACTGTTTGTTTCCGTTTTTCCTGGAAAGCACCGTCATATTCGATACTGCATTTACTGCCATTTACGCAAAACAAAGTACGATATGTAGGTTAACAGCTTTATCGTTTCTATGCAAAAATATGTATCAATTTTGAATTTTCAAGCAGCATAGAATTGAATGTGTTTATTCGAAAATGAAGATTAAAATTTTTATACAAATATTTAAACGAAAAATGTACCTAAAAATAAACAGGTATAATTAGACATTTGCTCAAGTGTTATCCACAAAGGCAAAATGAGGTGAAATCCATAAAGACTAAATGTATGTCATTTTGCTATCTTTTTGACAATGTTTGCGATTAGGTAACTAGATTTTTAGCAATTATGAATAATTTACTCGAGAAGTATAACAAGGTGGTTAATGGTCATCATTTGTGTGTACTGATATGGTTGATATATTCAATTCTATTCGTAAATTTTCTAGAAAATCGCACATTAAGTCGCCAGTCACACAAAAACTTAAAAACAGCAAATTTGAGGTTGAAACCCTGTTTGAAGTAAGAAAATAAAAAGTATATTATTGCAGGTATCTACTCTCACCGGCACCTGGATCCATCACAAGTGCAAGTGGTGCACCCCGTGAAGGTGACCAGCGACGGCGCGCTGGTCTCACGAACCGTGCAACACGCTCACGAACACGGACATGCGCGCGCGCGCCGCGACCTGCACGCCACCGAGCACTTACAACCACACTCCCTGCACTACAACCTCACCGTCGACGGCCGACCCATCAGGCTAGACCTGCGGTGAGTTACAAACCTTTTTTATACATTTCACCATTTTAGGTACAATACGATTGCCTGTACGCCCAAGCAAGTCAAGAATTTATCGATATTACCATTTCTTTGAGTAATATTGAGTTTTTTTTTGTCGGTATGAACCCGTTGTGAAATGGTGAGAGACCATTTATTTATGGGACTAACATACTTAGTTGGAAAAATGTGGGTCCCGCTTAAAAATAAAAAGCCATGGTGCTTTTTATACTATTCTGAGCCCATCTTTACAAGACGACTTGTAAATCTTATACCAGATATATAGTTCTCAGCTGCTAGCAAATGTTGCTAATGGACTATTAAATAGTTCTCACCTTATTTAGTTCTAATTACCCATCGGTGTCATAGAATACTTCACATCCGCATTAACTACGTAATGTCAAGTAACAGGTAACAAAAGAATAGAAAATTGTTAGCGAAAAAGAAGGGACAGGACTATTGGTTTCATTTAATTGTCGCTTTTATCCTTATCGAGATAAAGTAAAAAAAAAGATTTTTCGATTATACAATTAATATTATTACATGTATACTTTTTATATTATGTAAGTACGTGAAGATTTATTAAATCATTATCTGTACCGCCAATTGGTTTAATGTTCATTGCATTTGTAAACTGATATACGAGTACATTATTAGATTGTAAAAATACCATGCTCCAGTGTAAAATATTCGGCAGTGTAAATCTTAACCAGTATCACGTGCCAAATATTTATCTCATTGTTTTTTTAAATTATGCAGTGGTCTTAAAATAGAATCAAAAGTAAAAGCATTTTGGCACAATAGAAATTGTTAACAGGCAAGTAGCTGTGGAAAGAAAAATTATCAGTTCACGCACGACACGAGCTCTTATGTTCCCACGATACAAATATTGGAATTTTAATTAGTCTATAAACAAGGCCCGGTTGCACATCCTGTAAAAAATGCACCACGTTGGGATTGAAATAAAAAGGAAAATACACGAGATACGAGGTGAAAAACGCTGAACGAAAAAAAAGTGTTCACGGGCACGCTCGAACGAATCTATCACAAAGTTTAATTTATCGTGTCAATTTGTTGCTACAAAATTACACGCATACATCATTATCGGATTTGTCTATCTCTCTCTGATATAACCCGGGCCATGTGAAATTTTGGCGAGCGAGATACATGTTACATGCATAGATAAGCGGTTGGCACACAACGGCGTACATACATACGTGTGCGCCGCTCTCTGTTACCCGCTCGACTGACACACATTTTTTTGTCTATCGCGAATCGACCTTCTCAAATATTCGAACTTGAGTACACTATCGTGAGAGGGACATCTTTATCTGTCGCAACAACATTATATACAACTCAAATAATATAATTAATTTTCAACACTCGTTTCGATAATGTCTGTTCGATGCCTGTAGATTTCCTGACTCGTAAACTTCTTTATCTGATTTTTTATCGAGCGAACACCCACTTAGTACTACGAGTTCAAGCAAAAAATTTAAGTTGAAATAATCAATCACATCTAATTATAGTCAGTGCGGGCCGTGTCATGTGATTGAATCTGTTTAGGAAGTAATGTCGAGACTGCTTAACGGCTCAACGCCGCAAACCCTACGTGACAGCTTAATTAAATGTCTTTAATTTATTAGCACCACATCTGAGGGATGTAATACAACATTGCCAACAATTTTATGAATGTCGGTCTCGTTCCGGTTCACAGTATAATTTTTAACACAAAAGCCGTCTGTAAAATTATTCTTAGTTAAAAAAGACTTCAAAAACATGCCACTTATAAACAGCTTTTCTTTGTGTCTAATTCGATTTGTTAAATTAGATTTCGTGTCAATAACCAATACGCTATTTTGTTTTTATTTTTCCTGTTCTTCTTTGTTTGCGTTGCTAACCTCCGAAAATTTAACAAAAAAATATTTGAGCTACTGATATCGTTTTAAGGTCGAAAAACTTATTAGTCCAAAAATTAACAAATAAATGACATTAATGATAATATAGAACGTCTTTAATAAACCCGTGATGGGAATATTGCAATGCTGTGAATTAAGATTTTTTGACCTTGCGACGTTCGTTGGTCGAGTCGTTCCAAGGAATATGCACATAAATCTTTGTAAATCTGTTTCTGTCTTATACGAGACGGCGCTAAAACTATTGTCGCCACTGACGACAGATATTCTTGTCACATTTTAATTTCTTTCGAAGAATAGTCGCTTTAATGTTATGCATTTATTTAATTAATGTGTATTTTGATTTATGATTGCGAGAAATACATGGTAGTTAAATATTTAATTATATTAATTTTAATTCCTATATTCATATACGTGACATGGCAAATAAAGGAAAGTTGCGAGATAACATTCGTTACTAAAGAATATTAGGTATTATATACATATTAAAGGAAATAAAACTACTAATAACTTGTTACATATTATAGTGTCCTGTAGAGTAATATTGCGATAAAGATTTAATATGGAATAAAGATTATTTTAAACTGTATATGTTTAAGAGCCGAAAGATCAATGCATAATTCATTGAAACTCTGAAAATCATAGGTACTGCGTTATCATCCATTTGTGCTTGTGTCAACGCATGTGAGGCAAAGGCATGAACGTGTGTGTTTGTTTTTCTATCAAAAATATCAATGTTTAATTGCTTCCTAGGCCCTTTCTAGCATCCGCTTTTTAATTATGTTATACATATGTTTGTTATAATATTATTATTAATAACAGACAAGTTGTTGGCTAGGCGCCTAATTCACCGCACGCACTACTTACTAAAACTAATAAATTTTGCGTGCTATATCCGCTCTGTTTTTTTTTAACAAAACTTATTGACTGTACTGACTGATGTTGGTTTAGTCTGTATTTTGGGAAAGAAAAATACTTGAAAATAAAAGTTTTACTGCCTGAGAGTCCAAAGTTCGTGAAATAAATTTAAATGCGTTTTCTTTCTGTCGGCGCACTTTATTTATTGTTCTAATTTCCCCGTTTTCTTAGAAAATGCTTAAATAGTTTACATAGTTAAAAAATACTTTCAGTTAAAATACCCGTTGTTATACAGATCCTGTCAATTGCAGTTATTTGGAATATGGAGTGTAATGTTTATTGCAAATATGTTAAATACAAATTTCAACAGTCAGAAATATGCAGTTAGTGTCTAATAGAATCGTTACGAAAATACCACACTAATGGATAACACTGTCCTTTCAACTATATTTTAACTTGCTAACGATTAATGTTATAGATAAACATAATATTTAATAAATCAACAATTTAACTGATCCGACCGACAAACCAATGCTTACAATTTTCCTAATCGAGCTTAATGTTCACTTTATCTTTGGTAAGATATAATAAATTCCAAATCGGGAAGGCATAACAGCATTCTCGGGCTGAGTACTTAGTGTTAATTTTATAATACAGCCGATGACCTCGTGAATAAACGATGCATTGTATGATAAATATAATTTATATGCTTTCTTATTTATTACCTTCATACTTGTACTGAAGAAGTGATTGAAATAATTTCCACTGTGATTAAAATGACAATTCTTCGGATGCGACAGATGATTTATTTACTCGTATCGATGTATTCTTGTCGGAATAAGCTATTGTACATTTAAGATCGCTTTCAGAAAAGGGTCTCAGGATGTCCCGACTAAAGGGAGCGATAACCTACGGTTTGCAGTAAAATATTTTATTTTCCCAATTAGCTCCCGCGGATTTCTCGTAAGTAACAAATATTTAAACAGTAATCGGAACCTAATAACCACAAAATAATCATTTTAGCCATAACAACTAGCGAAAATAAAAATCTTATATATTTACCTATTGTTCATAAATAACGACAATAAACCTAAGAACCGCATTATCCGAAATACAAGTTTAAATACACATACTCCGTTACATTACACTTAAATACGATTGCAACTTTTCCAAATTACCATAAAAAAGATTAAGTATGTCACACTAATATTTAGTATTTATTCATTGCGGAATTAGTGTTCACATTTCGAAAGATTAAATTCTTTACAGTAGATATAAACCAGGTTGGAAACGTTGGATTCCAAACGTATCGTAAATCAAGCTACTAGCAACACTTACGCAATTCGTTGTATGTGTGTCGCCGAGAGCAACTTAATTAAGTTCGTACGATTACATTTACAACGATAATAAACTTTATTTACAAACTAACGCGTATTAATTTTATGCGTGATGAAAATACAAACGTGCAATTGATTAGTATACATGACTGTGATTCTAAGACATAACATGACAGCGTGATTCAATTAAATTGCGTAAAACACGAGTCTGCAAACGATAACTTATGTTTTAGATAAGGAGCAATTACAACGGACCTTTGTAATAAATTCACGATTTCGTTACTAAAATCTAAGCCAGATTTATCAAACAATTTATAGGCCACGTATAAAGTTTAATTAATAGAAATTCCAATAGCAAAATTAAAATCCAGAGCGCCGGAATAATTTGTCGTTATGTTTATAACTGAATCATCTAGACTATAAAACTAAATTTATTGAAATGATCGTTATAATTGGCTAGATTTGGATAGGTACATATAATTCGCTCGTATTTTATATCTTATTTTTATTGTGAATGAAATTAGCAAAATTTTGGATCGGAAGGTAAGGTGTTTTGGTGCGTGTTAAATTATAAGCATACGTTTAAGGAATACCGCAATAGGCCAGCACTAATTAAGCTCAGTATATTGGTCAAGTAGCAACAACATTCTACGTATGGTGATATACAGTATTATGTTAAATAGGCCTTGTAATTTGAGTAGAAAACAATTCAGAGTTTTAAAAAATTAAATATACGAAAAGGCACCAAAATGTATCTTAAAACTTAAAATTACATTAATAAATATGTATACGTTTCCGGTACTTATCCCAGTGGTGGCAGATAATGACTCGCGCGCTTCATAATGTCGGCTTTGAAGGACTAGGGTGCGACAGCGAGACCTCGTCGAATTTCATCTCACAAGATTACTGGGACGTCGAATTCATGCATCTTTAACGGCTACAGAACAAAAACTTGACAGTTTGAAAGTCACAATATGGTCTCCGAAGTTCAATTCATGCATATTTATGCGGCAATTATTGTAATACAATGAACGATGAATATTGCAAGCATTGCGCAACGTGACCCTTCGTAGTGAGACCGCCTCTGCAGTCTGCGCCGAATATGGTTGCATCAAAATTAAGAGAGAAGCTCTCGCTCGCGTTAATATTGATTGTTCTAGATACTGACATGTTCTGGCATCAACATTAACACGCACGCGTTTAAATTTCGAACTATTTGCGAAGACAAATGCGTATAATTGAATATTGTTTGCATAATTAATAGGCATTGCAATTAGATGTGTGTTTTTCTTTGTTAAATGTCCGCTTTTTGCCGGCACATATTTACATTTGAAATATATCCTAAGAATTTATAATTTCTTTTATAATGATTAAGATCGTATGATTGCTCCTTCGAGGCCATTATGTAAGTAAACACTTCAATTAATTAAATAAGACTCACTCAGTGTTTTCCAATTGTCGTCAACAAACAATCCTTGGTACTAACTTTCCAGAAAGTTTCTTTCAATTTGCACATGAATTTGAATACGATACATTAAGGTTGCTGATAAACGTATGTTAATATTTCACGGATGTCCTTAACTTGAAACACAATGTTTAAAAACATTCGACATACACTTAATTATCCTTTTCAAAGGTGTGTGGTATAAAATGTATCTAATATTATCTATAATATGTATATAAAATCGTACCCTATAATTTCGCATTAATTTCCTTTTTCTAATCAAAACATCTTTTATAGTTGTTTAAATAATTTTGGAGTACCTTCACAATTCACGGTCTAACGCGCACACAAGAAACCGCACTTCGATATTATTAAATATTTTCATATAATGTATGAATAAGTTAGTAATAAATCTACAAAATTGACATTACTCTAACTTAATAACAACGAATCAAGAAGATGCTCGGGCAAAAGCAAGTAGACAATATAAATATCCTATAAAAAAATATTGATATCTATCTGGGCCGTATCTGGGCAGTAAGTCATTATGAACATGGAAAAGGCGTATCCTTGTAAAAATTAAGCAAGTAACAAAAAATATAATATAACGAAACAGATACTTGAGACACGAGTGAAATAACAAGGAAATCTTATATTTTGAATATCGGCTATCTGATCTGAAACACGCTTAAGGCGATAAATGTTAACCATATAATAAGCTGAAGATATTGTAGAGATCCACCTCACCTACAATGTTGTTGATTTACGATTCTTTAAGAACCTGTCAGAAATGATATTCTACTTAATAAAATTCTTAACACTGACTGACAGACAATGGTCAACTTAATCGGTCGCACGGAAAGCATAAAATATACACGAGTTCTTTACGCAACGGAGGTGAGCACTAACTATTTAATTCATCCTCAGATAACATTTAATCCGGCAACATCTTACATCTTAAATATGTATAGAACCCATGAACTGTGGTATCATTATATTTAAATTATTATACGCAAGGCCAAGGTTGGATACAGTCCGAGGTTGAGTTTTGTTTATGCAATCAGCGTTCAAACGGTGAAATATATTATTTTGTGTACATTATGAATTTTTTTTCAGACTGGCAAATTTAAATATCGTGTACTGCTCGAATTAAGTGCGATTATTTAAAACAAAAAAAACTTCATAGTTCTTAAAGGGAAATTAGATGTATTTTTATGTATGTAGCTCAAGATATTTTCACTAAGCAGCCATTACGTCAACATTGTAAGAATTCCGTAATGTTACTAACGCTGTGTCCCTTTTTGCGTAATAAAGTAAAGAGTAAAGTGATGATTGTCCATAATTTTCTTTAATAACCTGTTGTGCGCAAGTGTTGAGCAAAAGAACCACAGATCGAGAGCTGTCTCATTCGTTTATTTTACGTTCCGATGGTTTCATGCACATTATTTTACTTTAATAATGCTTGCGTTTCGGGAATTGACTCTTATCGGCTCACGATCGCGTCGTTTACTTTTATCGAGCGAAATTTGCAATTTGATCAGAATCGCTGGTTATGAACTATGGTATTGGTACATTGAGGGCGTCGATAATAAATTTTCGCATTTGTAACATCGACACGTCAAAAGAGCAGACAGGTTCTGCGTGCCAAGTCGTTAGGTCCAAATCATTTGCATAACAAATTGTATTTGTGTAATCGCTCTAACTAAATTATTCAAGCTTTTGAACAATGAACTTGAACCGTGGCGACAAATGAAACCCCTCAACAAAACATTCGTTGTTGCAGTGGACAAGACTATTTTTATCATTAACAAGTTACTCCAACATATCACAATTTATAATAGAACAACTTTTTTGCCTGTTTGTGCCTTTTGTAACAGCATTCCTGTCCGTTGGTATCCGAACCTAAGTATATTGAGTTCAAGTACAAAGACCTCGTAAGAGGCTGTAATAAAATAAAAGCTTCGCACTGCAGGGCGCCGAAACCACAGGACTCTGAGAGATTTATATTTACCTACACCGTGTATATCACACGCGTTATCCGATACGTCGAGAAAGTTCCAGGGATAAAGAGCCCAAAAACAATGCATCGGTTTAGCCGTTTTATTGCGTTCGCCAAACGATGTATAGTCCAAACTGAGTTATGACTTGAAAATACCAACATTCGGCTGCCACCAAAGAGTACAAAACCATATACACCCGCATACTAAAGATCTCTTATTAGTCTATAGTTTGGGAAATTATTGGAAGAACAATCAAGTCACGCACCGGCACGCTTTGATCGTACTTACGGGATACCCTGAATACGTTAACAATGCCCACACTACACCTTTACTGGTGAAAGTTGGGTCTAAATTCTAAACGCTATTACCATTTCCATTATTATCAACACGAACTCCGTTATTGGTAGGGCAGCGTTTCTAAAATACAAAACGGTTTTTACTCCATACAACACAAAAGATATTTTTTTTTTTGTTAAGAAAAGTGTGTAAAATATACAATAGTGTTAAAGGAAAATGCTTTCTTTCGCAAATCGATTTATAAACGCAGTAAAAAGTATCATATTAGAGCCCAAGAATAACGCCGAAATATGAATGATACAAAACTCCTCGGCTTACAAAGACTAGCAAAATATCATCTTCATAATCTGATTCATCATTATATATTATCATTATAACCTAAATATTTTATGCCCCCTTTGATACATATTTCCACACTAATATTGGCCGAGTAGCAAAAGCCTAAGATAACTGAAAATTGACAGTATTATGATATCAATGTCATTCTAAACCCGAGTTAGGCTTTATGCATATTCCCTAAATCTGCGATGAATCAGAAAGTACTAATTTTCGCATTTAGTCACAATATTGAGCTGCGCTGGATTGAACTGTTCGAATATTTGCATGCTAACTGCAGCTTTTATGTATTTCTAATCACGCAGTTATCGAAAGGTCTCGGTTGAGTGCCGATGTCGTCTGCGCATATAAGGACATTATCTTGCATTAAACACGCACCCAACCTAATTGGTATAAACCAGCTTTCGCGCGATACATTTTATTACCATTCAAACGGCGACACTATTAAAATACCTACATTTATTATCACACCTTTAAATAATTAACACCTCTACACGAATTCAAAGAGAGATTTACACCAGCTCGTACGTGAATTTTTGTTTGAAATTTCTCTAAATGTGCTAAAATGGCTATAAATTATGATAGTTAGAATTCTAGAGCTTCAATCCAGCTGTGCAATGAATAGAAATGTAGTAAATTGCAAGAAAGCTGTGAGTCAAGAGCTTTAGGCATCTACGTTGACTAACAAGTACCAAACAAAAGCCTTAAGAATATAAAAATCATCTAATCAGTACAAATATGTGCTGATTTACTTTACGAGGGTCCTACAATATTTACTCTAACGTCGACCTTCATTGGTACTTCAACAGCCGTGTATTTAATAAAACAAAGCTGATTTGTTGAATATAAGAAAACATTGACTTGCGTAAATTTCGCAGAGAAACATTTACGCGTAAGAATCACAACGTTTTGTAATAAAAATCATCAATTATTGTTTCTCGACAGCACGGGTTTCAATAATCGCTCCTGGCTAAATTTAAAGGGCAATTGTGTTAAACAATGTCGATATACGACGATGTGACAGGATCACTGGCATAACATTGTCTAAACTCTAACATTGTCAAGGACTATTCTTGCTCGATTTGACGATAAGCCATAAGAGATTAACCACATGGCTGGTGTCACCGCAAGCGAACGTATCTGGGCCGGTCGTGTTTACCTCCACTAATTGCCGTAATGAGTGTTATCTGCGTCGCACTCGCCACTCCGACTGTTTGCCTGACGATCGACAGCTCACCCCGTCCAAGGCTGATAAGCTAAAACAACAGTATATTAGCTTTGTGGCGCCACTTGAGCCAAAGTGCTCCGTAATTAGATGTCATGTTGTGCTGAGGTTATAAACCGATAAAGTGTAGCTGAAAATTTATAGTTGCCTCTTTAGAGTTTAACATCCTATTAGGTTTAAAACAGTGTGGGTTATTATTTATTTCCAGGTTATGTTGATAATGTCTATAATAATACAGAGTTGGCGAAAATATTTTTTATATTAATTATTGCGGAATACGTAATTAAGAAGGTGCTGTTGGCAAACGTGACAGTAATATATTTTTTTAAATTGTTGTTTGCAATAATGCTATCATTTACATGCAGTTGAAGGCGGCAACGATTACTATGCCATTTATACGAGAAAAACGGCTACATACATTTTAGTAAAAATATGTCAAAAATATTATTTCGCTAAATTGCAATGATGGCCTTAGATTTAACAATATCCTTTTAAAAAATGTTTTTTTGATATTAATCTTTGGCTACTGTGAAATATACATGCATTTTATTTGCAGACTTTATGATATACTTAAAAACAGATATATCTCAAAGTATTTTATAATGCTTTGACGTGCCCTGCAATCATATTTAATGGCAAACTCGAAGATTGGATATACGATTCAAATTTGAATAATAATAATAATAAAAATTCTCGTCACGTTTAAAGTTTTCCTGTCGCCAGAGTTACGTGTACAATATTTAATGAATTTATTATGTCAAGACTGGACTGAAACTTTTATTCTTATAAAATGTAGACTTACCACAACTCGAAACAACTCTCAAAGCATGATGGCACGTGACGACGTGACGGTAAAGCCTCGTTATTAAAGCAGCGGCAATATATTATTGTAGCCTTCTTTCCACTCAATATATCGTGCCGGCCACAATTGGTCACATTTTGCCCGGTATCTAAGGCCGACTCTACCCGATAAATCTTGACCGTGTGCCAGCGCGAAATCTACTTTTTATGGTCGTCGTTCGTCGCCATAGTGGACAGATTCCTTGGCCGATATGCGCTTAAACCGCAACTTGAATCATTGCTATCGACTCGCGTTTTTCAATGTTCGACAGTTTTTTTTTAGTATACATAAAATGCGAAAACGAATACTTATTGCACATTGCAGTCTCATATTGTCATGGCAGCGCATAACCGTCTTCTCGTTAAACTTTATGAGTCGACTTTCAATAAACAATTTGAAACGTATTCGACGCTAAAAGCCGTGGCAGTTTATGAAGCAATAAGTCATCGGGCGCAAAATGACAAAGAGTGGGCACGGGAGAAATGTAAATCACGCAAATGGATACACTTTATAAATAGTGTAGTATTTGTCTGCATACAGTCTAACTCTAATACATTCTGGTTTTATTGGTGCGCACAAGAATCTCAGTCACGCGGGATGTTGGTAAAGACTGTGGAGATAAATGTGGAGACCTCGTCGAATAAGGCGCGCCTTCCGCCCGAGAATTCTAATTATGTCGTTATAGTCCTTCGAGGATAACGATCTGAAAAGCAAAAACAACTCTGCATAGTTTTGTTTATACGAGTCAGAAGTTATAGCACTTTTATTTCACAAAATAAAATTTTATATAAACGGTGATAAATACAAAGTACAGACCATATTTGTACGTGTTGGAATTAGGTAGATACAAGAAGACATCTAGGTTAAACTCCTCAAATGGACATTAAGTAAGGAAATGAGAATAACACACCATATAAGGCTCTTAAAACTAAGGTCTCAAGAAACTTTGTCCACACTTATTAAGATAAAAACTACTTTAGAATACTAACCCAAATGTCAGGTAGTTAGGACTTCAAACAAACTACTTTAATTCTTCATCCTTCATAAATAAATAATTAGTAGGTATGCAATAGCCACTATTATTTGATTTTTCTCTGAAGATAAAAAAACAATAATTTAAATAACACATCTACATAGCCAACAATGATCTCCATAATTATGTAATATAAATATAAATGAATGAAGGATGTCAGGTACCATATAATTTAATGATAGCTTTGGCAGTGCTCTACAAGCAATTTAAAATGTAGAGATCACAAAAATAGAACTGAAAAATCTATAGAGCGGTTCAATTTCAAACATATGTTTTCCATTGGTAATTTCATAGCCAAACATAATCTGATGGGCATATTAAAATATAGTTAGTGCTCTAAAGATATCTTCAGAGCCATTGCAATAACTCTCCCTTCTCTAAATGGTGTAAAATATGCTTACTAAAAATTTTTTGTCCATAGGCCATCGGTGACGTTCATAACCCCAGCCATGATAATAGAGAGACACGGCGCGAATGAAAGGACGCGGCACCGACCCTCGCCAGAAGCTACAGCGTGCCACTACACCGGCTCCGTCAGAGGGCAGCCCACCTCCAGGGTCGCACTCTCTGCCTGCGATGGACTTGTAAGTTGCTATATGTATTAATAACATTTTTTCACTGACTTGTTGCAATTATTTGGTATGTCTATAAAGTTTGATTCGAATTTTTGCACTCATGGATATAATAAAACCCTGACGTATTAACTTATCTTTTTACGCGTGCGCTTCAAGTTATCTCTACCCCTATGAGTAATTCGTATTTTTTAGACTGACTAAGATTAATTGTTGACGTTAGATAATACATATTTATGTTAATTCCTTAAATTAGTTTGAAAATGACTAACCTTGCAACTATTATCACAACTAATGATACCCATGTTATCTTGCATCATAAGTTAAAGTCAACCCGAAATTAACCTTACGACCTCTACCATTCAATTTTGCCAAGCATTCAGACTGGACAACAAAAATAAACAATAACGGGCATGTTTAAATGGAAGGGACAAACCGCAGGCAGTTAAAATTAATGGTAACCGCCGCATCGTAGCATCCTAGGCTTTTGACTAAGTATTCCATGCGGGTAAAAAAAAACAAAATCTTGATTCAGACAGATATCCAAACTTTTTATGTCTACCATTATAAATCGTTAATTTTATTGTCAGTTATAAATAAACGAATTGCATGATAAATCAAATAAGACCGTAGGAACAAGGCCGTCCTATAAAACAATAAGTTTAGATCTTTGATAAACACCAGCATTCGTCCGAGACAGGCTAAATTTTGTATTTGGGCCCACATGAGTCACGATCGTGCCGCGTCTATTTTGGGTCACTAATACGGTATTATAGAATTCAATATCCAATTCACGTTTCCTGCGTGTTGTTTCTGCAATACATTTTTTAACTACGTGCACATTATATACATCTTTGTTTTATTTGACGAAATTGGTAATGTAGAAACGTGGTAAAAGTACGGCACGTTATAAAAAGTAAATCACCTGATTTCAGAAATTTAATATGTTGTGGTTAAATTTTTTTATAGAATTGAAAAAGAAAGTTTCTCTTTACAAACGACAAATTTAATAGAAGCATGAATGAGACAATCAATTTAGAAAATAGATCTCATTTAGGCCGCATTTCTGGCCGCCTATGGGCACGTAATAATTTTGCAATGTCGACAGATTGCTTTCAAGAGACGATGAGCTAAAGTGAAACTTTGATTTAGCACCGTTTGCGGAGTCAAGTTTCGAAAACCCGTGTTCATTTAATTGATTTCCGACTGTTGTAGCACAAGCTTTGCCTATAATCTATGCCGTATAAACTAAATAAATCTAATTGGTTAAAACATCGTCTTTATAAATGACTCGTTTATATGCAGACCAATAAGTTGTCTGTGGCAATAGGTATAAATCTATTTGTACTAGGGTATTCAATAGATTCCTTTCAGGTATACAAAATTAATCTTATCTCGTTCTGACCTTCTTAACTAATTTGATTGTATTAGTTTAACAGAAAACAATATATACATATCTATATTGATGCTGGCAATTGAAAGAAGTATACGGGTATATTCCTCGCAAAACGAGTATTAATCTTATTAATTTGGTCATTTTACGTGTTACAATATTTTAATTCAAAATCATTATTAGCAATGTGTAATACATCCTAATTTATATTTCACTATATTATACAACTAGCATAAATTTGTATAAATGAAGCCTATTACAAAAACTACGGAGAAAAGTAGGCGTGAAATATGGCGCACTTAGCATTTTGTTTTGACATCAGTAGGTGTGAGTAGTTAAGCATACATTACGCTAGGTAAATATTCGTGAACAGTTTGGGTTTTATAAATTTTACATCCTATTTTTGTTAGAAATAAACTCTAAAATTGTTGAATCGATTTAAATGTAATTTAGCACACAGACAAATCTAAAATAACAAACGCTATATGTTATTCGCAAATAAATAGCACACAATAGGATTTCTGTTCGCGCGCGAAGCTACGATCAACTAGTTAATTATAAAATTCTAAATTTAACATTACGAACATAAGCAGGCCTATATTTAATGATCTTTTTATTAAAAACTATGCATTGCGTAGGAGATAATTACTAAAAGCTCTGATCACATTAAGATAGCAATTATTTCCTAACAAATAGTGTCCCTAGCTCATGCCTAGCCTGTGGTAATATCTATTGACTTCGTAACATACTGTTACGTATCAGTTGAGTATTTCGCTGAAATAATATGACCTACAATGCGGCTGGACATGTGTCTTTTGTGTTGTTTAGCAATTAACACCTTTAGTGTAATCAAATTGAGAAAAATCGTAGGTGTGCGTAAAGTTTTATAAGTATACAGATACATGAACACACCTATCTATTTAGTACATGTTTAAACTTTTTTATAAATAGTGTTAATTTTTAGGCTCTATTTTATGCAAACTGGGATACATATTATATGCCTCAATAATTATTTAAATTTAAAATATAGACGTCAAATAAATATTTCTTCTCTGTTTCTTAACAATTCTTTGCTACTACAATAAGGTATGATTTTTATTTAATATAATATGGTTTTACCATTACCCACTTTGAATAAGAAATAAAATGTAATTGCTAAAGTGACCGCCAAAGCGCTATATATGTCAATTGACACGTCTCAATATGGAATAATTTGCTATAGAATACTTTAATTCCTTTACTCATAGCGCATGCCCATAAAAACAAAGCTTCCGTGCTCTTTTATTTAATGTAGGAGACATATTATATTTACTCATTATATTTATTAATGGAAGCTATTTAATAGTACAATGCGATGCTGCAATTCGAAGAATAAATAAAAATCCATATCAATTTTCGAGACAATTGTAGTTTAAGGTTAAATATAGGGGTGAATTTTCAAGTGTCAGATGAAAGTTATCCATCTATTACTTTATTTACTTTATCGTACGAATAAAATTTACCTGGTAATTGAAAAATCAACTGTAACAAAAGATATTTTTAATAAAATGTCAGAATATAAGTTTTTTATCTTACTGGCCGTATCAAAATGCACGAAAAACAAATTGACAACGATTAAATCTCACAAATTATTATAACACATATAAAAAACGGTATTTATTCATGCGGCGATTTTAATATTAATTTTTTCGTTACGCCTCTCGACATAATTTAACAATTACTGAGGCTAGCCGGACGCCTAATAGAGCAGATTTTTCTTGTTTTATAACATAATAACCTGAACAGCGGATGTTGTTCATTATATTCAAATAGTTTCTTATACCTACATGAATATTATTCAAATCTAGATATCTATTTTTAAAACTGTTTCTATAGCGGATTAGGCAAACTGACAAGTAGGTAAATTGCAGTATTCTACTTTTATGTATATTTTGATGATATTATGTATATTGCACTATCTTAAGAAATATTTTTTTAGAATACAAATCTAATCTGATGTGAAAAAAATAGATCCACCAATTTCCATCATTACAATCCACAATCATTGATCCACCATTACAATTATCTTATCTATATATATAAAAATCAATTGCTGTTCGTTAGTCTCCCTAAAACTCGAGAACGGCTGAACCGATTTGGCTAATTTTGGTTTTGAATTAATTGTGGAAGTCCAGGGATGGATTAAACGGTGACGAACATAAATAATAAATAACGGAAAATACTAAAAACGACAATATAAGTTTTCAATACAAAATGTTCCTAGCCATGAAACATTCGATGTCTTTTGTCTTTTTAGAAATAAAGAATTGGCCTGGCTGTCACATATATATAGGTGCGTTCAGAAATTTGTCTGTTTCATAGTTGTACTATGAGGTCCGATTTCTTTGGTTTATTTTGTTCAAATACAAAACATTTCAGAAATAAATAAAGTGTAAAAGTGTCAGTGGGTTCTTAAAAATAGAAAATAAATAAATAAATTTCAAGACTATTATTAAAATCTATCATCAATTTGTCAGTGCGTGAGAACTTTATTTAATGTTATTGTCGCAAAATGCCACGGAGAAGATGACTTAGATCGTCGAAGTTTATCAAATGTGCGACGAGCTTCTTCACGTGCAAGCCGTACTGTTGACTAACGGGAGACAGATAATGATAACATACGTATTGGTATGGTAAAATTGCGTTCCACGATGAATAATAATAATAAATGTATGTAGGTGATACGAAGTTCACCGGGTCATCTAGTGTCTTAATAAATTAACGCATTGAACGATAAAATTTACATTTTATATATTTCGAGAAAATGTCTCTTTATTAAACTTTATATTGCTATCGTATATATTTAACAAGTTGAGTAAGGTTTAGAATGAATCATAAATGAATGACGAACTTGTGATGGTAAACAGTGTGGTAGTAATATACGGTCACGATGTTTATTAACAGATTTAGATATTTCTGCACGTTACCAAGCGTTATCTTAACTATATGTAACGTGTTACATTGATAAAAATATTCAATGTGACATTGAGGAACAGACAACATATATAATTGAAGGCTAGACATTTTGTTACAATTATTGTATTATTAACTAATTAATCGACCAGCGGTATATATGGCGAATAGAATCGAATATATAGCGGTTTCATAACAGTAGAACATATTAAGCGTTTAAACGGAAATATTCGTTAAATACAATTTATTGGTATAAAGTTTTTCACTTTTCATTCTTTTGTTACAGAAAAACCTTATATACACCGAGAACTCCAACGGCCATTAAATTATGAAATTGCAATAATGCTAGGTCTTTTATTAAAGCTTTATTTTATTCATAAATCTACTATGAACTACTACTACTACTACTTTTATTCCCATATATACTTATAACTTAATCATATTGAGGAATGGAGCATATGCACGTTGCCATCCTGAGCAGATCACGGGCTTTGTGTTGCAAGACTTATATAATTTATAATTGTCTGACCCTCTGGAAATAGCAAATCTCATAGTTCACAGCGCCTATGCTCTACCAGTAAAACAATAAGACGATAAATAAGTAATAACATATTCGCTATAAGGGGCATTGACATCCACTTCGATTTAATAGTAGCATAAATTATATTTGCATAAAAAGTTATCAACTTTACGAATAATATATGACTTTTAGACTCGAAAGTAGGAAAATGTTTGTTATTTGTGATTAATTATAATATATAGTCAAACATGGCCCACTTTATTAGGTAGAATGAGTGCTTGATTTACATCAGTTTAGCGGTGTCTTATCTGAACCAGCTTGTGCTCACTCATATAATCCATACTTGAGTTTCACGCAATCTTGTTATTAACTAGTAACGTTAGGTCACATACACACCGATATTTGTCGGAACGATTTGTCAATGCGATCTCTGTGATAAATATGTAATGTATTTTTTTTATCATGGCCTCCATAATATGCAGTACTGAATATAAATTTTCGTTTTTATATAAATGTAATTCGGCGCGAGATTCTAGATCAATACAATATAAATAGATGTTAATCGCTTAAATAATACGAAAACAAAAGCAGCGAACAAGTTTTATCAAGAAGAATATTGAAAAAAGTGATGTGTGATATCGGTATCATAACTTTGTTGCTAGTTTTTATTTCTTATTTTTCTTAAAACATAACAGTTTTTCATACTTGCTGTCTTGAAAAATCCAGTGTAATAAGAAATTAGATGATCTTGCAAATACTTTTAGTCGGCAACGTGGGTAAAAAGTTGTAACCCAGAAAAACACTTTTGTTTTCTGGTATAACCTACCCTTTGAAGTTTAAACTTTGAAGATATCTCTAGTCCGTTCAAAATTGTTAAGTTCATTCCACAATAAACAGACACAAATTAGTAATATTATTTACGCAGAAACTGGAATTATAAAAATAAAAATTATAATAACGGTAAATCCGCCTCTAAATAGCTGTCGATATAAAATATTATAGAGTTACATAAATGTCTTTTGTTGAAAATTATTATGCACTGCGATCAGGATGTAAAACTGGTATGTAATAAAATGTTGTAGACGAAAAGAGTAAAGCCGTATACACAAAATACATTATTTTGAATATATTAATTAAAAATAGGTTTTTACTGTTTTTAAGGCGACACCTACTCTAGTATTATTTATTAAAGGTTATTTCTAAGTGACATCGTATACTATATATAGTATACATATCCAATAGATGTTCGTGAATAGCAGAACGCATTAGTTTGTAGTTTCTAACCGCAATATCATACGGAAGCGTTGTTTATCGTAAACTGTAAGAACTTTATATTATGCAAAGGCTTCAAAGGCTTGATAACCGCGCACTCAGCCAGCTGGACATCTCGAGTGCTCGCATCCGCATCTCAACGTTCACTTTCTACTAATGCCTTAAGTATCGCTCGCATAAAGTAGAAATAGATCCGTGAAATGTTTTGATACCATTCTATGTGTGTGTGTGTTTACTTTATGGTGCATTAGTAGTAAACGTTCCAGTCATTGTTAGCTTGGAATGTTCAACATACTTGTGCAAGTACTTGTGATTTACGATATCATTTTACAGAATACTCTTTATGAGAATAGTATGTCAAATATTAATACAATAGGACAGTAAACGATCAAGTGGGTCATCCGATGGTAAATGATAACCGCCGCCCATGAACACCCACAGTGCCAGAAAAGTCGTGGGTGCGTTGGCGACTTTTAAATGAAGATAGCCGACCTTCGCGCTGTTGGTACCTAAATACTAGCTTGACTACCTAAAAACATTTTATATCAATGGATTGAAGCCGTGGAATACATTTAAGAAATGGATAAGAACGGAATGACATCAAGGAATAACAGTTTTTAATAATTATTATAAAAATATGATTCCGTAATACGAGGGGTCTCTCTCACGAATACTCATAAATTGCACATTTGAGATATAAGCTTAAGTGTTGTGACAGACAAATTAACTTGCTAATGGTTTCCTTCTTATAATAAAAAATATTACTAAGGTAATATAGAATAACGATAATTACAAAATGTTTAATAGTCCATACTGATCATAGATACAAATCAATAAATAATAGTGAATATTTTTTGTGATATCAGTCGATACTGGCAGCAATTTATTTGTCATTTCTTGTCATGTGTGAGATTATAACCAAGCCGAGATAATGCATTAAATTAATCTTTAATTTTTTACACTCATCATGTAATTACTTAGAATATGAATTATGAAATTAATCTTTAAAATAAGAAGCTCATTTATGGATTTTTTAAATAACGGATATCACTATCACATACCTAACCGTTTAAATTTTTAAATACAATATATATTTAATTTAAATCTCTTACAATATTTTAAAGGTTTATTTATTATACATAAATACCAAACTAAATACTCGTATAATTAAAAGGAAACGAAATGGAATTCAATATGTATTTAATTTCAATTTTTAGTACATTTTAAAGGCTTATACATAAATACTAAACTAGATACACGTACAATGAAAGTGAATTAACAAATTAAATCTAAAATTACCGTCAAGCTATCAAATAAAAATGATCATTAATCAACATAATGAGTTGGTATTGCGCAGTGCACTTTCGCGGGCGGCCTTCTATCGCAAGGCCGGCGACAAACAGGCTGGCACGCCGCTCCACGTAATTACATATAACATTGCATTGCACTACGTAATAGATGTATAGATATATTAGCGCGTATTCACAATAGACACATAATTACATTGTAATGGAGAGGTGCACGTGTCGTAATTTGTGATTACTGTGCATTTCGCTTGTTCGGGGATTTAGAAGTGTGCATTTGGGCCTAGATTCATTTTTTATTATGTTCGGTAATTTTGGGTGATTATTTGCAGTTTTTATGCATTGAAAGTAAGATTGACAGGTATTCCTATTTTCTATCGATACGATTAACTAAACACTAATATTAATATTGTTATAAGAAAATTACAGAGCGACCTACTTAATAAATTTATCAAATATGTACAAAAACCTCTTACAAAGTACATTAAAAATCCCTATATACTTTAAGTGTACATAAAATATATATATGGAAAAAGTCACTTATCATTATGACTAAATTGTCATAAAATAAACCGTGTATTGTTTCTACTCTTAAAGGCGCAGTGTAAAACCTCTTTTTATTACAATCTATCAAGTATAAATCATTATATAATCACGTTACCAATATACTAGTAACTCAATCAAGATATCTGTTCAGATGGAACAGTTTCCATTAAATTTCGCGCAAAGCCGCGTCTGGTTCGTTATCAATCAATTTATCTAGCTTTAGCCTTTACTAGCAAACGCCGATTTGTTGACCCGCTAGTCGACAAACTGGTTTGGGACTCTCAATGACCGCACGCCATTCAAACTAAATGTATTTGAATTTACTAATACGTTATTATTGACATAATCCTCTTAATATTTTGGATCAGGAGCAATAAACCAATCATTTAATCCTAAAATCTCGTAGTCTGCGAATATGATTTGGATATAATCTACGATAAGTAGCGATATTGCGAGAGCGCCGGCATTATATCATAGTTTGATATAAACAATAAAATAAAAGTCAGCGTATACGTAAACCGTAAGGTTATTATTAATTTGCTGTCAAGGTTTACATTAAGATTTTTTTGGATTTTCTTCGAGGTGTTTATTATTTCATTAAAACTCCAATGATGTATGACTACAGTCGAGCAGCTCTTATTGCTTTATTCGTAATTTAATAATTACGTTATTACTGGCGTCAACTTATTGAAATATTGCTGTCATAATATTATCTTACAAAATATTTTATTTTTAGAAGAATGTGTCGGCGTAATTTATTATCAAAAACTAATTAAAATTTTATACCTAGAACATTAAAAATAACATTAACAGTGAATACGAACGAAGTTGAGAACATACTTGAAAGTTTTTCATAAGTTTTTTTTTTGGTTAAACTATGAAACCGTATTAAGACCACGTCATTGAAGAAAACCTTAATCCTTCTGTTTAGTAGTGAATACTCATGTGCCATTGCAATGGTATAATATAAACCTAATACAAAGCTAATATTATAACAATTAAAATTCCTCGAAGAAATAGTCAATTTCTGTAAACAAGTAACAATCTAATACAAAAATTCTCTTTGCAGGCGGGTCTATTGCAAACGGAACACGGAGAATATTGGATAGAACCATCCAACCAAAGGCCCGCTGATAGCTCGGAAGGAAGGCCACACGTTATTTTCAAAAGATCAGCTGTAGACAAAGTAGCAGCTTTTCATAGAGAAAAGAGAGCCGTAGATGACAACACAAACCACAATAACAACGAAAATAAACTACATGAAAAAGATAATACCCGATACCCGAGACGAAAAGGAAACGGTAAAGGTAGTCACGAAAGTAAAGAAGATAGGGATCGACGTCGAAGAAATTATTTGGAAAAGAGACAAAAAGAATTAGCAGCTATGCGACGTAATCCAGTAGAGTACAGAAGACAACACCCAAATTTGAGAATGGAAGAAAGAAGAATGCATTCCCATTCGAAAAGCAATTCCGTAGAAGGAAGCATTTCAGGGGAACCGCGATCGGTTGCACCAGGAAGAAGAAATCACAACAACAAAACGAGTTTCGAAAGAAGGATGCGGCGTTTAAAGAATAGAAGGAAGAAAAGACAAACTAAGAATTGCGCAACAAAACAGCCCTTACCTTATCTGTGGAAGGAAAAAAATTTACAGTCGGCCGATATGGAAGAGTTTAAAAAAGCTAGAAACGGCAAGGTATTTAGTCATATTTTAAAAGTAATAAAGCAGTTGAAAAATATTCCATTTTATTACATCGTATTTCTATTTCAGCATAACCGTCGCTACAACCACCACAATATGCCACGTCGTATGGAATATGATAACAGTAGGCGTTCCACTCGATCAGTTAGTAAGCCGCGACACGTCGAAGTGCTATTGGTAGCAGATAGATCTATGTCAAAATTCCACAATCAGGAGAGTTTGGAAACTTACTTACTGACGATTATGAATATGGTAAATGAAACACAGTACCTAATTTATAATACAAATATTATGCATGTTAAAATTTATAGTATTTAAACATTTGTAATGTATACATCCGTAAGTTATTTATAACTATTAATTTCTTGCCAGGTATCATCGTTGTACATGGACCCTTCAATTGGTAACTATATTAAAGTGGTAGTCGTTAAAATTATTCTTGTGGAACACATAAACGCGGCAGAGGAATTGCATGTGACGACAAATGCGGACATGACCCTCGCTTCGTTCTGCCGTTGGCAACAACAGTTGAACCCCGACGACGACACCAACCCTCACCATCACGACGTGGCTATCTTGGTCACCAGGGAAGATATCTGCAGCCAGCACGACACTCCTTGTAGGTACGAATATTTGAATCTTTACAATCACTTTTAAACCACATTAAGTGTTATGATGTTAGCCATTAGGTATCCTTAATGCCATGGTTAATTCATAAGAACGCACTGAATACCTATATACCTATAAATGTAGTGAATGTTTAAACACTACTTGATATACTATCTATAAAGCGCAATAAAAGTCCAAATTTTGCGGGCTACAGCAGCATTAGCATTTCTAATTTTTTTGAGCACCGGCGCCGAGACAAGGTCAATGGCAGGAGAGGCGTCTGCTAGCAAAGTAAACAGAACCGCGATGAGTAACCGACGTACAAATAGAACACTTTCGCATTTGATCGTGCACACCTGGCTATAAGTTTTGGCGCCTCTAATAGTTTCTATAGGAATTCTTTTATTTACGTCATTTGAGATAAAATTCAGCATTGACCGAGAACTTGCCGGGTGTTATTTCCGATCTATTTATTTACCTTTGTAAAGTAGTCTATTTTCATTTACAATGAACCAGCTAATAATAAATAAAGTATCATACTTCTACACTTCTATTTAATAAAACACGATCCATATGTTTGGTTAATATGACCCAGCATTATGCCTAAATGGGACCACGAAGACTAATGAGTTTACTTTTTGCCTAATAGATATCGAAAATAGATCATGTTGAAAACATTACAGTGTGATGGAAGCAAGTTGCGTGAGCGTGTGGCATATATTATTTTGCACAACTTAACAGTGTTTAGTCTCGGAGCTGATATTTATTTAAAGCATTTACTTTGTCCATAATCTACGGAACACTCAACACTCGCAGTTGAGCGGTGGCACGCAGGCACCGCGATGTCTGTCCACATAAATGTCACACGTCAAATGTCGGTACGAATCTTATCTTCAAGGCAACCTTGCACTGTGCAACAACTGAATAGATGATGAATATATATATATATAGATGAATACCTATTCCACAGAAAGGCAGCGATAAAAAAATAAAGTGTCACCATTTGCGTCATTGCTCCATGTATCCAAATTTTCTGGTGAAATCATTCGAAACGGGCCTCGTCCATCAATCACACGATGGACAAGTTCGGCCTTCGTATTAAAAAAAAATAATTTAACTTGGAACACAATACGTTGTTTAATGTATAAAATGCATCGTTATAAAGTGTAAATGCCGTGCTGTATAAATGAATGGCCGTATTTGCATTCGTCTCGCGTCGTTCATACGTTAAATCAACATAAGTGTTACAACACGATGTCCGCAATAAAAGCTATTTAAAATGGAATGAAGACAATAATTTATCATGTTCACAATTACGTATAATGATAAAAACATTACCCAAACCCCGGGCCTGTGGACAAATTGCTGTTTACATCATTATCGCTTTTTTGCGTATATTTGCAAATCGCTAACGGCGACGTGCCGACCCACCGATCACATCAAACGCGCCGACATTAAGGCCAAGGATGTTGGGTGTGTACAAATTGGGAGTTCATTATTTTAACAAAAGCCTATAACCATATAGCGTTATATAATTACAAGTACAATTTTTTGGTCATGCGAAGTTTTTGTATTATTGCACAACTATAAAGAATCATGTGTCGGACTCGCTTGTACAGAGTGT
This sequence comes from Manduca sexta, assembly GCF_014839805.1. Classification (NCBI taxonomy): domain Eukaryota; kingdom Metazoa; phylum Arthropoda; class Insecta; order Lepidoptera; family Sphingidae; genus Manduca; species Manduca sexta. The sequence continues at coordinate 7,724,604 of NC_051122.1, forward strand.
TGATTTACAATGCAGCCAGATTAAACGCACCGAAGCGGCACGAGCGCGCGGCGTCTATCAGCCGAACTGACGAAAACCAACAGTTTCGTGAATTTATAACAAGCTCATGTACATGTTACCAAATTACGAAATCTTATAAGTAGTAACCCTGCCATCATATTCTATTGAATATAAAAAATCAATGTGTAGTAAAAACTCCTATATATCCAAATATAAGGTGATCGCAGATCGTTTATGTTTTTAAATCTTTCGTGAAAATCATCGGCTAGTAACAAAATATTTCAGTTTCAACAAGACATAATGTTAGGCAGTTTGGACGCAAACCCAAATTCTGTGACGAAGAACAGACTCACTGTTACATAATTTCCTGCAGATATGTACACATATTCTAAAACGGATATTTCTCTACGCAAGATTCGTCATTAATCTCTAATCTAGAAATCAGACTAAATGTTTAGAATAGACAACTAGAAGAAATTACATAGCGTTCAACCGGAAATATTTGAACATTTTTCTCTGCAATGTTTAAACTGGGGCGAATGTTTTGTTGATTGATTGATAGTTAAACAATCACTGCAGTGAGTTCAGCTGCGGCACCGAGCTTAAAAATAAATATAACGTCTTAATATTTTGCATGGGCCTGTCTAATTACTGAGAAACGTTAAACAAAAAATGTTCAGTATATTCACGCTAAAAAATGACGTGCCATGGCAGCCTAATGGATGTACGCAAGCCATTGCCCTCTCAGTTGCTAACAATTAATTTCTCATTGAATAACAATCAGTTAATTCAAACTTTGAATATAATTTTTTAGGACGTTTCTTATTGTCTGCTCACCCTTTATATCTGTTAATTTAAAGGTACAAATTTTTTATTATAATGTAGAAATGCCTTTATTCTCAGTCTTTCATCACAATATGTATACTAAATAATTTTGCGCAAACAAGTTTTCCAGCAGTTTAAAAGTAATATTATCCTTTAAATACACTGTAATGCGAAACAACAACAAAAACATATACACGTAACGTGGACTGCAAAATGCATGCACCGCCGAACCACATCGAATCAACTTGTACCTCTTATTAAAATCGTATGACCGCACGTAGGGCCCAAAACCAGTGTGTAATGAATGCAATGAGGAAGCACGGTTCGGGAAACGGTACAAACGAGTAGTCGAATGTTCTTGGAAGGCGGCAATCAAAAGACAATGAGCCTGTTCGTAACGGTGTTGATGGTGGAGCCGCGGGCGCGCCTGCCTCCTGCACCACAAACATGCGCCCGGCGAAAAAGACGCGTTCAACTTTATAAAAATTACAATCATCAATATTTACATCTATGGACATTAACTCTTTTAAATAAACCGACAGCCGGTGTCCAATGTAATGATGTCTGATCTTATCTCCAAATCGATGTCCATATGCGATGTCGGCGACTTCCTTCACATATTAATTTTCGTTAATACTTGTCAAATGTTGAAAGCAATGAGGAATACACAGAACGCATATATTATTAACATTTATGTATTTTATTAATTTAAATCAAGGTCAGAATATAATATAATTATACCGTATTCGAATATTATGTAAATGCAAATATCAAAACGCCCACTCTCAGTAATCCTAAAAAAAATCCTACTGAATCTGCAAAGTGATAACTAAAACCCACACTCATTGCAAGCAAATAACATCAAATCTCGGCTCTCACGTCAATCAAGAACGTGAAGATATGCTCCTTAAATCCGCTAAGGGTACGTACAGTTCGCATTTCTGCATAAAGAGATCACAGATAAGTACTTTATCTGGCAATCATCTGCACATGCGTTAATCGCGTGCAATGCCACTGGCGTTTCTCGGTAGCGCCGACGGACAAAAGGGACCCGTTAAAAATAATGATATCGGTTAATTTTAATTCGCGGTGTGCGCCGCCGCCACGCTGTCTCGGGTGACCGCCGGCCGCCCAACCGACGCTTATCTCTTCCGCTATGGACGCTAATCTTATTTGCATTCTTTAGATAAACCAATATTGATTAGGGTTGCAACATCTATGCATTGGATACGATAACTTGCAAAATTATGACCTTTATTGTTTGCGCTCAATAATTTAAATCAATATTTGTTGTGTAATACTGAGGATAGTGTTGGATCGTTTTGAGCGTGATTTACGATTGCTTTAGATTTGCTAGTATTGTAAGGGATTTTCTTTATCCAAGTCTCTGTTCGATTGTAACTTATGTAGCAATCTAGTTCTAAATTTACAGTTCACGATATTATTTTATTACTTTACGACAGAAACGTGCAAATAACTGTTTTCGTTAAATGCAACAATATGATAATGAAATCTTTATTGTGTTCGTAGTAACACATTTAAACAAATAAGCGGAAAGTAATACCACGGTGAATGAATTTCCACGCAATTATCACTTAACTTTGTTATGTTAAAGTGTGTAAATATGCAATAAGTATTCTAAAACTTACCGCTTGACTTTCACTTACCGTTTGAAGCGTAGTGTTCGCCGGATCCTTTAAAGTTCACTCTTTTACGGACTAATATTTTTCTGTCGGAGGCAAGACTTGTTTTATTGATCTGAATAAATCATGAAAGTAAATATATACATAAGTAGTCGCTTATATAAATATACAAACATGTATTGTCATGTACATAATCAATAATATATTAAGTAACTATTTAGAACAATTTCTTAATAATTAATTAAAATTATACCGGAACTAACGAACTTTTGACAGCTGACACGATGTAAATTCACACAATACACTCTTTCATGTGCACATTAAATGAAAAAACCTTACAATAAACTGAACTCGACTCACACCAAATTATGAATAATTTGAGTCCGCAGTAACAAAAGCCGTGTCTAATTTGTATTACAATATGTCGAGGTTAATGAAATCATGTTCTGGACCACCATAAACGTGTGGAAAATATACATGTTTGATTTATGGATTTCGTTCCAAAATACATTAATGTGCATTTAACATCATTAAAACACAATTACCCATCATCGACGCATGAATGTCGGTAAAATGGCCTCTCAACAAGGCCAGGTGTTAAACTGTGAATGACGAAAAATAAAAATCATCAACTACTGGCAAGTTATACCATTTTGTAACTTATTGAATATTCCTTTTTAGTATGAAGCTAATTAATTCAGAATCGTGGTTTTTGTAATTCTTTTATGGTCCGTCCAAACTACTCGGCTGCTTTAAATGTAAAGTCAGTCAAGTGAGTTTACATTAACGTATAGCATTTTAGTTTTTATATCATAATATTATAAGTTATAAGTGTACTTCAGACTGTAGTGATAACATTTTAAAACTGTGCATTCATTCATTAACACTGAACTTCTCCCTCTCAAATTTGTCTTTAGTAATAAAAAATCTAACTCAGTTGATGTAAAATGCGTGCTACAATAAAATTACAATCAATAAAGACTCGTAGTATGAGTAATCGGTACAGTACTTATTTAAAATATCCTTCAAACTCGATCTGAACTAAAACTGATCCTCGTGAGAATTGAAACCGATACGGCTATTGCGGCGCGATCAAATAACAAATACACAAACAAATTCCCTTGTTACTTTATTATTTAATAGTGATATATACACTACTTTATTTACATGTGTTTTAACTAAAAATCCTAGCCATTGTAAAAATATACTTCGAATTTTGCTGATTACCAATTTATTATAGTATAAATGAGGTCTCAAATATTGTAGTCATGTGTCCTTTTAATAATTCAATGGAATTTTTAAACGTTTAGTATAGATAGTACTAACCTATCTTTTGTATAATATAAACTTTTTAAGAAAGCTAGTTTTGATGTCAATAACAAACAAGGAGAAAATCAACTAAAAAAATAAGACACTAGAGGCGTTAGTAGCAACAAAAATAGTTTTAATATTGCTAAATTTCAAACTAATTCAATGTAAACTTAAATTTATTCTAATCTAAAATATAACCTAAAATATTAAGCCACAAATTGCTATTTATCCGATAAACAAAATAATATATAGTATGGTCCATTCTACGAGAATTCTTAGTCGCAAATTGTAAACACAGCCGTGCGAACTCGAGAGCGATCACGTTACACCAGACAGTGATACATAAAACATGAATGCCAGTCAGATAAACCTTTTAGCCAGTTTCGTCCGGAAATACCTTAACAGAATGATAAAAGCTGTGTATACATATTTATGGAGTACGTTAACGTTAATTGGCTTTAATTCATAGAAAAGACATCAACGCAATTCATTCTAGCACGTGTTGTAACGTCGATTAAATGACAGCCGATTTATCAATTTCAACCTAATAAGTGTTGCTTATAAAATAATTTATGTCCGTCTATATACAAATCTAAAAAAAAAAAAATTTGTTAAATATGCTGAATTTTTATTCAATAAAATTGTACATGTCAATCAACTATTTTTTTTTCTTTTTAGAGTATCTAATATTTATATGAGATACACCATTAATTTTAATATTTGCATGAAATTCAAATTTAACGTTTAATTTAAACAAAGCGAAACCACAGGTAAATACAAACTATTACATTAAATCCAATTTGCAAACACGAGGCCGCCGGCATAAATATTGATACGACGATTTTTATTTTAAATCAATAACTTAAGAACGAGATAACGTTTATTGACTCATAAATAAATACTTACGCGTCTATGTGTGTGGTGTGTAAATGAATTTAATTTATTGCATTCAATTTATAGAGCTTTTCATCGGCTTCCGCGTGGCCTGAGTCAGCGCGCGTGATTATTATTAGTTAAGTATTCGCGGATCCGTCAAACACCGAATATTAAATGTTAACTTCATTTTATTATTCTATATTTGTTGTTTTAATTTTTTATTTAACACACATACTTTATTTCATATAGATTTATATGTTGAAATAGAAAAGAATGGGGTATGATAAAAAAAGACTGTTAAGAAAAAATAAAATAAAATTAGTAAGTTGAATAAACATTAGAATCTTCGTGCAACCTGTAGATTTCCTAAAAAAATATAATTGCTAGCATAGTGAAGTGACCTGATGATATATAAGTTGCAGACCAGACATTATGTGAACAGGCAACGTAAGACAATTTTTGTATTTTTTTTAATAACGTCAGATCGAAAATAACAAGGATTACATACGCATGTGCAGGTTTTTACGCTCAATACTTTTATTATTTCTTAATAATAATATAATTTATTAAATAGATACCATATGTGTCCGCTGCTTTACAAGTAATGCTATTTTAATGGTGTTATTTAATTAAGCTTGCTAAGCGAAAACGGTCAGGCAAAATACTTAAAAATGCTCATAGTTCTTTTTTGCCAAAAGCAGGATTTAATGAAATAAAATTCGATAAAATATGATAAAATCATAAAATGTGAATGTTAATCTTTAATTTTTTTAAGCTTCTTTATCAATATAGTATTAATTTCTATCTGAATTTACAGCTGCATTCTCGGTTGCATTCACTGCGCCCACGATTTGAGAGCTTATTTCCCCCTAATTATATTGAGAGATCGTGATTATCATTTAAAATGCATTTTTAATTTAATTGAACTTTAAATTTGATAATACATTTTAATAATTAAACATTTTGATTAAAAATACTTATTTTTATTAATAAATTGTTGCAAAACAAAGTATTATCACTTTACAGAAAAATATAAGTCTTCAGGCTATCTTAAACCTATATTATACGATTAGTTCCACTTCCATTGCAGCAAACCAATAAAACGAACTCTGTAAAAGCACCATGTAGAACTAACCGACACCATCAATAATCTAGTCTAGTGCAATCAGCTGAATAACAAACGAGTCCCGACTACCGTCTAATGACTTACAATCATCACGGACAAGACTGCCAGTTACCCTGATAGCCGATAAATAAGGGCCAATATGACGGTCATTAAAGCTTCTAGTCGGAATGTGCAATTACTGTATAACGAGAAATACATTATTTCTCTAATAAGAGTTTGTTTCAATAGCGACACCTAGGTTAGTATTCACGTTGTTGGCGAAGGGTCGATATAATCCGATTCCTTTTGGCTTCCCTTTCGCAAGTTATGTTACATCTAATTTTCATTAGAACGATTCGCAGACCACATTTGTGCAAATTAGTAGTACCTTTATGTTGTGTCGGGTTCCCTTTTGGTAAGTGTAACCCTTCGCCACTGTCACGTTGTTTGATTATTCACAATGAAATTTACTCACTGGGAATTCAATGAAAAGCTGATAATCGTATATAAAACTCTTTACTATAAAAACCACGTAAACTAAAATGTTTCTACCCAATATAAACGTTTGATATATCTTTCAATTACGATATAAATAATAGCAACATTTAATAATAAATTCATCACATGTCAGTATTGACATGGTACATTAGAGTCATCGACCGTGCGGCTGTATGCGCCACTCACTACAAACTTTAATTACTACGGCTCGCCACACCCACTACGTAACTTCCCACACATTGTAATTAGCACGCTATCCGCGACTTACTCCGCTCTACGAGGCCCTAGTGCAACATAAAATAGGAGTAAAAATTCATATTCTACGAGAAAATAATTATTGTGTGCTGAATCTTCATTTTGTGGTTCAACATGATTTTAATTTTATTTTAGAGTCGTAATATCGATATCGATACCATCGATCAAATTCAAGCATATTGCAAAAATTATTTACGTTTAAAAAAGTAAATACGTGATCATATCTGCACGATAAACTCGCTGTAGTTGAAGCAGTACACCAAATATTATATAAGTTAAACTTTTTCATAACAGAAGGATAAACAAGTTGCATATAGTTTGCATTAACAGCGTAGGCTTTTCAAAGCGAGACATCGTGTCCATATGTATACAAAAAAATATAAATATGTCACGATAACTTGTGATTGTAAACATAATATTATATAATGTCCAGAACAAATCCTAAACCAACTGTCTTGTTAGAGTTCGTTGCTGTCATCTCGGAGACAGTTGATAGTATACGCAAATAAAAAACATTGTACTGTCACCCAATTGTATAAGTAAGCATCGTCAGTGTTTACAATAAGGCACTACGCCGAAACGAGAATCGAAACGCAAACAGTTCCAGTTACCGTGCTTCTTCTTGTTTTGTATTAATAAATAGGTTACTTGCTACTTAGTGACACAGGATTTTATTTTAATGGTGTTTAGAAAGGAGCATGTGCTAGTAGACTTGGTTGGCATAGATATATAAAAATATCAATAATTAAATAGCCATCGCTTTAATCATACTTACAAACGGTGCAAAACAAACGCGAAGGTCACGCAAATGTTTATTTGGATGTAGGAACTCGCGGTTCATGTAAAAAATCGGTTCCAAAAGTTCTGCGAACAATAGCAATACGGACATGAAACAAATTGTGTAAATGATAAACTAATCATCGCAGTCGGCTGTTCATTGTTCAGTTTGGATCTTTTCAAATCATTGGATTTGATGAGCTGATCTTTTTATTTTGTTTTAATTACAGTTTCAAGCTTAGTTTTATTTTTGCGCATTTTGTTTATTAGTCGTATATTTTAATATGTCGCTTGTACTTGTTTCCTCTAATCTTTGATATTTCCCAGCACCCTGGGCGTGGCTCACGTGGCCGGAATGTGCAAGCCGGATCGCAGCTGCTCCGTCAACGAGGACAACGGCATCATGCTTGCGCACACCATCACGCATGAGCTGGGACATAAGTGAGTTCATGTTTTACACTATTTATGACACGACTAAACCCCACAAGTAGTGGCAGGACAAGAAGGTTGGTGAGTTTTAATCATAATTGGTATAATTTTTAAACGACAAAAGAAGGAGGACTTTGTTTTCATACATTTGTTTATGGATTTATCTAGCTAACAATTTCAATTAAGCACCGACTTCAAACTTAATAACCGGTATATAGGTAACATAAAATTGTGTTTTAGTTTTCAGTGGATTATGAAGGCGTTTTAATCTTTGTAATAAATATAGAAAATAAATCTTTGTAATATTGTTTTATCAGAACATTAATTAGAAATAACTACTCCATGTGTCATAACATCCATTTACATTGTAATAAGAATAACATAATATATTTTTAAATAGGTTTATACTTGATATAAATTAAAAGAAAAGGATCATGCACTTTAAATATAATCCGTGCAAATTTACTTTATAAATCGTTAAGTTGATAGTGAGAGTAACTCGTTTAAGCTCTCGTCTAAGTGATTTAATCTATCGTGCCAGTTTGGCGAGTGCCTAACTTATTATGATTACAATCATAATTATAATTCATAATAACTTGTTTAATTACATCATCGCTAATCCTCGCTCGTTTGCTCTTGGATGTGACCTACATTTCTTATAGCAAAATTGTATCGTGTAAAATATTGCACAGGTGATATTTTTTGTAGAAAATTCACAAATAGGCCAGCGTTATTTTCAATTCGTACTGTTCCGCGATTATTCACATATGATTCAATGCGAACAATAATACAATATTGGTCACAGTTTTATTTGTGAATCTGGGATAGTCATGAATTCGTTATTCAATACGCATGATATCAATAGTAAATTTTAGAATTGTAATTTAGACGAACCAATTTTTTTCGCGTTTATCCTCAATATATACTGCTATAAATATACAACTTTTTTACTTTCATATACAAGATTATACAAGGACATCGGTAGCCTGTTTCTACCTTATACAAATATATTTTAGTGAATCAAAATAGCCTTAAACAATTTTCCTGTCAAAATAACAAAATATAGTCTATCAACTTCGGCAGTAATTTAAATCAACGCTACGTTGATTTTTCCACAATTTTCTTATAAAAATAAATTATCTATTTTTATTTAAAAACATCTAAAATAACGTTAACATGATAGATTGCTCTATAAATCTTGCAAAAAAAAAACTAAACGAAAGCTTCCAATTCCATATTTTCGCTACAACGTTTAAACCACGCTACAAATCTTTCAACGGTCACTCTTTATATTTGTAAACAACGACTATCGCTCGGGTGGCAACAGTCCAGAACATCAAAGCAATTAGGAATGATTTAGCCGAAACACTATTCTTTGAACAATATCCGACACCGAGCCATTGCGTGCCATTGTACTATCAATAATTCTTATACACGTATTAACGCAGTAAATATAAAAGTTATTTGGATGTTTAGACTACGACAACTATTTGGGTTACAGAGTTATTTACGTCATTATTTTGAACCTTATTTTAATAGTTTGAATATGTTTTATCAGACAGTACAATTCATTGGGTTTAGTGTAAAGTGTTAGGGCATTGTTCCAAATGCATGATTGTGAATGATGAAAATATTTCAAATATTTAGAACTAGAAACGTTTTATTTTGACCTATAGCAAACAGCGTCCTCCTAGCTTATGAATAAAATGAGATATTTTCGAATGCACGAAGCAAAACTAACAACCATTAGGTACCATTCTTCGCATAGACAACAAAAAACAAGAGGATTACGTTCCTATAATACAACATGGCGTATAATATTATGTACTAGAGATAATACGTTGCTAAAACATAAATGCTTCGACCTTCATGAATTCGCAACAGATCATATCAACAGAATATTTTATTATGCCATAAAGAATTTAATGTGCGATTAGATAACGAAAATGATTTAAACCATAAGGAAGATTTATAGCGCGTTTGTTAATTCGTGATAGTGTAAGAAATTCAGTACCCTGTAGTACACACTTTTCTCATTTTATATATTTCGGAGAAACAACAAGAATAATTTGATTCGTAAAAGGTAACTAGGTTGTTATGAGTTCTGTTCAATTAAAATCTAGAATTAATGTCATGATGGGTGCATGAGACGCGATTTGAGTGTATAAACACGCCCTTAAACTTGAACATCTGTAATATAATTTGAGACATAGTGCCTAAATTAAGTAAGCTTCTACTCTTAATAAAATGTTGCTAAATTTATAATTATTTATCTAGAAATTATAATATTGTACATTACATTAACGCAGTTTGTCAATGGATTCATCGCGCTGTCGGTTTAATAGGCTATTTAAACATTGCAACAGAATCATTAAAGCTGCATGATCTCCGCAACCGATCAAAGTTTGTGATGCATCTCAACATATTTAATGTATAAATTTTACCTTAGTACATGAGTGATGTTTGTCAGAGTTATAAAGCAGATAATGCACTATCTATCTACTTCAAGCGATATGTTAACTTCACAAATCCTGCGCAAACGGTCTCATTTATCTCTCGGTTCACAATAGGTATGCATTAAACGAGCGCCGTATTTTCACAAGTCGAACTTCCAACCGGCTCGGCCGCCATGCATCACCTCGCCTCTCAAGTCGGCTGTCGGGCCACTGGCCAGCGAGAAGTCCAACTCCGACATTCTCAAACATCCACGCGTAATATTGTTTGTATTATTTTGGAAATAAATGCGAGTTTTATTTGGCAACAGTTGCCTAGCGCCGGTTATTGGTACTGAGTCATGTATCCGAGCCGAGATTATCCCAAGGACGTTGCTTTCGAGATAGAAAATTATGAAACGCTAATAACATTCGCCGCATTGCACCCGCTGTTGCGTACGTACATTCTCCATCGGTTTCATTAAACGATCGGCTTGTCACAGTGAACGCATTAGACAACGCCCACAATCATAATACAAATACAAATTATGTAAGTCGCGCAAACATGACAGGCATTGACCTTCCCCTCGTACTTGTAGATACATGAATGCATCATTCGCGGCGTACAATGCACCCGGTGCATTGACGCCGCCGCTATCGGCCCACACATGCTCATTATTTTTTCATAACCTTATCACGAACAAAGAATAAGGAATGGGTTTAAAGTAAATTTATATGTAATTTGTAGGCGGCAGCCGCGGTCGCCACGGGTCACCAATCGCGGCGACATCGCCGGCGACATGAATAAAGTGTCTACGCTCGTTGTTTTCCTTTAAAATTTTATTACTACCGTTTTATGAATCGTTCGACACTTTATGTCTTACACAGATATTTTTAAAATATTTAGAATATAAATTTATTGTAAATTAAATACGCACTATCAAATATAATATCATTACGTTATATAATTTTAATTAAATTTTGTTGGCATCTCTACCATCTTGAAACTTGAAAGCCTTTACTGGTAAAAGTTCCACTATATACCTTTTGGGATAAAAATAGCCTTTATAATAAATCTAGGAATCCATGTACCATATTTAAATCAAATCCATTCATTGGTTCAAGTGTTACCTTCTGAAATTCAAACAAACAATGTTCAAAAGCTTTAACATTTTAAATTAAGCGGGATCATAGATTTAAACGTTATTATTTCTATATTTGCTTTGTGGTCAGCCTTGCAAGAGATATTATCATTTATAATGATGAAGGAAAATTTTCAGTTAGCTTTATCAATACGTCTCTACTAATAATTTATAATGTGATCTTCTATCTCTAAGACGATGAAACAATGTCGTAGACGTGGTAATCTCTTCACAAATGCTGGACCGCCTGACGTTACTAGACGTATACAAACATTTTAGTAATTAAAAGCAATATAGACTTAGTTAATGCGATAGCGTACAACTGATTATTTAAATGTAAAAGTAATACCTAATTATTCATTAATTGCCTATAGGCTACCAGTCTAACAAAAACATGCGTTAATGACTACACAGTGGATAACATTTGACACGAACAAAATAACTTTGCACTTCGGCTCAACATTGATGCCGATTACTTTATTTTTATGTTCACATCCTTTAATATTATCATAATTATACATGGAAGAAATAAACTATAAATTTATCTACGACATTTAAAATAAACACCTACCGCCCCAATACAATAATTTATGGCGTTTATATTACACAATAACTAACAATAATTTAATCCTTATCTATGTAGGCAAGTTACAATCAATAGATTTACCAACGTGCACAATTAATAAGTGCCAAAAGATATTAGCCAATAATAATAGAGGACCTATTATGTTTTCAAATACTTTTGGCAGGGGCCTTATTCTCTATCCCACACGTTATTTAAACAGTGCGTAATAAGCACGTAACACAACGCATCATGTTTAGGACTATAGAAATTTGGCTTACAGAATACCATTCCACGCACATTTCTCGAAGATAACATGACACGGCCGCGTTACGCGTTTACACTATCATGCAGAATAAGGGCCCAGGTTCGTAAAACCAAACACTGAAGAACATACCTAATCATTCGACTTAATATCATGAGTGAAAATTCGTCACTATTTTTAACTGATTAATTATTTGAGATTAAAATACTATTTGACATTAAAAACCAGTCTTTTTTTTTTTGCTTAATTTATTATTATATACTTAATTTACGCTATACCGTAATATGATTTTTTTTATGTTAGAACAGATTTTATTTTTTTTATAATAGTGTTTCTTCCTCGATGTTAGGACGTCATGAATTTATACAAAAACATATAATTTAAATAAATTCTACTATCGCAGTACTTTAATTTTATGATCATAGATGTTGTGTACAATTAATTTTCATCATTTAAAAAATATTTTTCGATCGATCGAGTCGATTTTGTTAGCACATAGAGCCAATTGCCATTTAATATGATCAAACGTGAAACGTCTCCAATGATTAAGAATTTAACCATCAATTTGAGACGATAAAGATCGCTATTAAGTCAAAATATCTTTATAGTTCCGATCACGACACGTGATTGGGTGGTTCTAATATATAACCATTAAGATTAAATACGTTGCCACATAACTGATAAATGAACTTAATTATCTTAACATTAACGACACTTATCTGAGGTATTAAGGCGAATGGTTAACCTACAATCTACCTACTACTTTTTGGTCAACTACAAAGCCCTGAAATAGGAATTATTTCTTGATTCTTTGCAATTTTAATGAATTGTAATTTATATTTTAATTTGAATTAATTAAGTAGGTATAAACAATTTTTAGAAACTTTGTAATTTTCTTAATTATATTATATATTGTAAATGACAGGTTTTAACAATGAGAGATTTTACAATTTATTTTATGTTCTTTACTGTAATTAGTCGAAAAATTAGGTTTATCATCTAATGTATTTTGCATATTCTAAACACATTAATATAGTTTTAGTTTCCATTAAAATGAGCTAGTTTGCATACAATTATTATAATTTTATTTCTCAAAACAAAAAACAGATACGATCTCCATTCATTTAAGAATGGCTATTATATATTTGGATTTATGTTACACGCTCCTATTTATTTGTTTAGACGTTACATCTAAACTTAGTAAAATTTTAAATTACATTAAATAATAAACAATTGACACCTATGTAATATGAATTGTCTTTATTCATTTTTTCATTTGTAATACATTTTTTCCCAGCTTTGGTCTGTATCATGACACGGAAAAGATCGGATGCCATCGGCGCGAAGGTTCGACTCTTCACATCATGACACCCATCTTCGAAGCTGATACTGTGCAAGTGGCCTGGTCCCGGTGCAGCAAGCGGGACGTCACCAACTTCTTAGAGTGAGTTTATTCAGACTCTCTATTATATATAAGTCTTATGATCTCTGGATTGTAGTTATACTCCACCAAAGTTTATTTCTATAAATATATTTCGTTTTTGGTATTTATCAGTGTCGTCTTATATTACTGAGTTTACTCTTACGATATTCATATTCCGTTATAAAAGGATCAACAGTAACATTGAAATTTGTATTTTATTACGTTATTTCTTGTTTATATTCAATGGAGACATATTACGCGCACTCAAACGCTTTACAAAAACGCAAAGAATGTCGTAACCTCACATTTTAATCGATTTTATTAAAACTTGTATTAAAAAGTTCGGCGCCTTTAATACCGTTTTCAAGATCGTGACACATTAAATCCCGAGAAGTCTCTAATTGCAAAAAGCTTTTAACTTTTACAGTCATCCAGCTCATTGAGTTTTAAATATCAGGTCAAATTAATAAAATAATCCATGTCTTAGCGGTTTTATCATTCATTCAACGTTTTTTGCGGCGGCTCCATTCATGGGCATTTATATTTAATGGCTACTTTCATTATTATGACCGTTAATTTTATCAAACGTCATTTGCATAGGAAAGTTGTTCGATTGTCGCCAGCAGTATCTAGTTATCACCTTGATTGCAAGTAAACGCTACGCTTTATGACGTCAATAAACTTGAAACCAGAAATCCTACGCACCAATAAATAATAACTACGATTCGCCATCAGAATCCGAGACCGGATGTCGTTAGTTCACTCACGAAACTAATTACTAATGGCGCAACCCGATACATCAATATTTTATTGAGAACACCAAATACACGCGCCCGCCTTGTCACATCAAACAAAATAATCATCATAAACCATCGGATTACAGGCGCTTCCAGACAAATTAAATTTAAAGTATTCCACGGTGAATAGAATTACTGTTAACGTAGGCAGCTAAATATTAATGACGAGTTATTTATGGCGAGTTGTTTATTGTGCGCCCACCGATGACTGCTGTTGTGCAAGTTGCGTGCGCTCAATAGGCGTGTTCGTAAACTATTGTAGTAAATCCGATCGTAATCGCGGAAAATACACTGTAACGGAACCGGAGGGCACGGCTACCATGCGTTACGCTTCGCTTGTATGAACCGCCAAATGACCTCTCCGTTTGAGTTAATCGGTTCACGCATAATTAGGCAGCGCAATTATTGTCGAATAATGCTAGCTAGCATGGCGCCAGATCTTACGAGAACACCAAACTATGAACTAATGAGGTTTCAACTTGACATGTTTTTCTTTTTAGCGCCGGTTTGGGAGAATGTTTGAGCGACAAGCCTTCGCAAGAAGAATATTATGAGTATCCAGAAGTACCCGCTGGTAAGTTAATCTAAATTCTAAATATTCAATTGTATAATATTTCCATGTGTTATCAAAGCTAGGATTGCCATTAACTGCTTTTATAATTTTACTTAATTATCATGAATTACTCGCACAGGTGTCACATTCGACGCGGACTCTCAATGTCATCTGCAGTTTGGAGCTGAAGCAGTGGTTTGTGCTAAGCCATCGGAGCTATGTGAACATTTATGGTGCCTAGTCAACAACACATGCAAAACGATGTTAAGATCAGCCGCTCCTGGTACGACGTGCGGTCCAGATATGGTAAGCAAATAATAAAACTATGAACAGAAAGTAGGTAATCGAAATAACAGATACCTAAAGAATGCACCAGTTCTCGCAAACCTTATATTGCTAAAAATGCAATAAAAGTAATGCTTCTCACGATAAGTCATGTCAAGTTATGTAGTACATCTTGATTGATAATGGTGAGAATCGAACACAAGACATGCACTAAATCAGGACACGTACAGATAAAGTTAAAATCAGTGATGTTTGTTTTGAACAGTGGTGTCAGAATCAGACATGCGTGCCACGGACGCCATCGCCCGCGCCCCGCAACGGCGACTGGGGCCCGTGGAGCGAGTGGAGCGAATGTTCGCGAACCTGCGGCGCCGGCGTGTCCACGCAGTCGCGTGAATGCAACAATCCTGAACCATACAACAATGGAAATTATTGTATCGGAGACAGAAGCCGGTATGTTTGGCTACCTACATCATTACAGACACTACAACAAATCACATATAGATTTCTTCATTAGATAACAACGAGATAATTATTTAATTTACGAGTTACTTTTGTATTTACGGCTCAAGTCGATATCTTTAATTGGGGAATACCTATCAAAAACAACTCTAGCGCTGGCTGAGTATATATTTTAAGTCTATTATAGAATTCTAAAGGATAGATTAGAAAAAAAAACAGATGTTTACATTATTTAATACTTTACTATGAAACAAAAAACATATTCATTGTTTTTATAGGTACAAAGTATGCAACACCGATCCGTGCCCTATCAATGAGCCTACGTTCAGGGAGGTGCAGTGTTCGAGACACAACAATATAACACATGACAGAGATGATACGTACACCGAATGGGTACCATACTTCGATCAAGGTGAGTCATTTGAATAACTTGACCCATTTCACATAGAGTAACGCAGATCGATAGGACTTCCATAGAATAGCAGTAGTTTTATAAAAAAATAATAAAACAAACTATATTCATAGATTTCACCAAATTACTCGTAAATAAAGCTCATAATTGAATGTTTGACTAGGCAAGTTTCGTACTTTTATAGAATTTTAAGTACCTCAGAAACGGTTGATTTAAAAAGGAATATCTAAACAGAGGCTATCCATCGAAGATATAGTTAGTAAAAAGGAAGGAACTTTCGATTTGGACTACGATCTGTTAAAAGTAAAAGTTATTAAAATCCGATACAAATCTAAAATAATTTATTCAACAAGGACAGATGACTCTACAATACTCATTATCTATAAGTTACACGTTTAACGTTATATTGGCTAATTATAAGATGTGTACACCGGTCATAGTTCATAATAAACTTAACGTTTGTAAGATCGTGTGCAAAACAATGTGGCAAACGCCATTACAGCGATGACGGCGCTTTTCTAAAATAATACGCCTTTGATCGTAACCGTGTCATAGAAAAAACATTTACAAATTAATACCGGCTAAGATGGTCTGAGACATTAGATCTTTGATATTTTGAGTTTAAATATCTCTGTCTAATAGCAATGCCGGCTTGGAATTTATGTGACCTATGCGAAACTAATACTGGTTCGAATCCCGGATAAGTTACAGTGTTTAGTAACTAGTATGTACAGCGCCGTCGTTGAAACTTGAACAGGCATAGTTGTCTACAATCTTTTTAAACAACATTAAAAATGGAGGAGCTTCTTTATCCGACTGTATGTAATATTGTTAGAACATTCGATATCGGCTGGTAGTAAACATAAAGCCGATTTAGATATTTTTAGCATAGAATTTATCTAGAATTCAATAAAAATAAATCGTTTACCCATCAGTTGACGTTGTTTCTTAAAATAGACTTTAAACTCCCATAAATTACGATGTTACGGAAGTAGCAATTTAGGAATAAAGGGCCAACACAATAGCTGGACTTATCACAAACGTTGATCTCGTACATTCACAGATAAGCCTTGCGACCTACTCTGCGTGCCACGTGACGGCAACGAAACAGAAATGTTGGGCGGTTTTGTTGCTGACGGTACGCCGTGTAGGCAGACTGCGGGATCGCGTGATATGTGCATTGCTGGTAAGTTTATTTTTCTATTCTAAACAAATAAATCAGGAATTATTTATGTACTTAGCATTTTAAATGCAAATCAATTGCACGATTGTTTACTTACTCCCAACGTTCAATGTAAACAAAGACCACAAAAGGATAATTATTTTAAATTACATAAATATGTAATTATTGAACACAAAGAAACTCTATAATTAGGTCTGTTATTTTGATCTCTCAATACATCAATGTTAGAGGTTGAATTTTGGAATCTTTTTAAATATAAATATTAGCTTTACCGCTTTGTCCTCTTTGGTTTAGCGGCAGGTCTTGGCCTTCAAACCGAGTGTTACTGGGTTCAAAACCTATATAGGATTAAATTTACTGACACTTTCGAATATCTGGTACTAAATTTTTAACATGTTTACAAGAACCTGTAGAGTTTTGAGAATTGACAAAATGGCGAGCTGATTTTATAGTCTTTTTGTTTTGTATCTGCTATTGTTACTTGACATTCGCAAAATCACCGATAAATAAACGGTGGCAGACACAATATAAAAACGAACAAGACGAATAACCTGTACACAGACGGCCAGACAAAAAACTAAACTCTATCTGAACATACTTGATAAAATCTGATGCTGTCGCCCTTATATAATCCCTTAATATGAATTAAGGGCAAGTAGATGATTAGAAAACCATGATGTTCAAATAATATTTGTTTACAGGTGTTTGTTACAAAGTGGGATGTGATTGGATAGTGAACTCTGACGCTGAGAAGGACGCGTGTGGCGTGTGCGGCGGAGACGGGTCGGCTTGCAAGACTGTACAGGGCATTTATAACAAGGGAACTACTAGACAATCTGGATTTAGTGAGGTGAGTGTACTTTTGTCTTTTCTTCATTATTATAAAGCGGCTGAGTACCAAAAATAAACTACCTGAAGTAAAAAAAAACTCACAAAATCGGAGTTTTATGTGAAATGTCGACTTAATATACCTGAATTGAATTATTTGAACAGAGAATTTGAATGGCGTATATAAATCTTCGTTAGGAATAATCATAAAATCAAATTTTACTTGCAGGTTGCAGTGATACCCGCAGGATCAAGGAACGTAAAAATACAAGAAAAAGTCAGTCCAGGAAACTATATTTCTATTGCAAGTGCAAAATCTAAGAAAATGTATCTAAATGGAGCTAGGTAAGAACCATTGCAAGACCATTCCAATGCTTTTATATATTAAAAAATTGTTGAATTGCAAATTATATTATACTATGTAATATTTTGATAAACCTTTGTACGTGTTTTGTAGAAACGCTACGCTGACAGAATACTTCGTGGCGGGAGCTCAGGCGATATACGAACGAGATCGTGATTGGGAAAAAGTCCGGATATCGGGACCTATCAGTGAAGACATTAAAGTTTATGTAAGTGTCTATCCTATAAATGAAACTGCAAATAAGACACACGCTCTAAGTTTCCGTGCTATTATAATATGCATTTACTGCCATTTCAATAAACCCATCCCAAACGATTTTTCGATCTACCTCAAACATGAACCAATCAGAACAAAGTGTTTTTGTCGGGCTTACAAATGGGTTATTTTGATTGGTTCATTCTCGGAATTGGATTGAAGATTGAGATTGGGATCGTTTATTGAATCTGGCTGTAAATATACAAAACAAATAAGGTATACAAATCGTATGGGACTATCAACGGGCGGGGCGGATACAGTAAGAACTAAAAGAAAATCGCTGACACATATTGATAGATAATTATTGACCCTATTCTATCGTGACATATCTTACTTAGGATGGTAATATCTATTAAGTAAGATATGTTACGAAAATTATAATAATTATAATAATTCGATAGTTATTAGCTACATACAAATATATTGCAAAAATATATCTTACTAAAGAAATCGTTCAGAACAACTGTCGTTAATACTTACCTGTTGGAAGAGCATTATGCACATGTGCTGACATTCCTTTCATATTTCCAGCAACGGATATTCCGAGGCAGGCATCGCAACCCAGGCGTCGCTTACCAGTATACGGTAGACCGGCAACAACTACAGAACCAGTTCAGTTACCGCCTGTCGGACTGGACTCCGTGCTCGGTCACTTGCGGCATCGGCTACACCAGACGATACTACGAATGCGTTGACTCAAAGAGACGTACGTATTCGTACAAATATGGACCTTATTAACTTCCTTTTCTTATTGAAATCAGTAGTTTCTTTTATCATGTTACGGCAATTAATAAGCTTGTTTTGGTTCATGTTATTTAAAATGATGCCTAAATAATGTAGAGCAACTAGACATCACGAATTATGACGCCATTTCTTATTGAATATATTCCGATTAATTTTGTACAAGAATTGTCGGACTGAGCCTGAGTTTTCTCCATTTGCACGTTCAATCTCTAATCAACCTCTGATTATATAATATGCAAAGGCGCTTACTATATATCGAGATAGATTTGCTTTGTTCAAGCAAAGATGACTATCATTGGACCTGATGTTGCTAAATATCATTAATGACATAAACAGGTGTAGTGGAGCAGTCGCAGTGCTACCACATCGAGTCGCCGCGGCACGACGCATTGATGCAGCGCTGCCGGCAGCCCGCGTGTCCGCCCGCGCCGGCCCCCAAGTACACGCACTGGTGGGTCGGCGCCTGGTCTCCTTGCTCTAAGCCCTGCCATATGCCGGTAAGTTCGTATTCAGATCTTTATAAAATCCAAATGTTTTGTTTATTATTATCGGTAACCTATTTTACCTGTTTACTAGGGCGAGCAAGCAACGAAACAACGCAACGTGTACTGCGTCGACAAACTAACTTACAAAGTGGTGGAAGATTTCAAATGCGATCTGGCGAGCAAACCGATAACGACGATAATTTGCGCGGACATACCCGCCTGCTAACTACCTACACACGAGTCATACGGATCATCGACTAACGGTTTTATCAAACTAAACGTGTGAAGGAAAATTTCAGAAATGAGATTATCGACACGTGCGTATAGCACTCATAAAAATGCAAAACTTATAAAATCCATTTGGATGGTGTTTTGCATACATTACCTACTTCGAAGTAAGTAATCGCAAATACGGCGGCGACATATCGAACTTGGCGTGGCATTAGAGTGCGTTTGACGGAGGTGCAAGTGAAGTGACATAATAAAGTGAAACGAGACGCTTTAAAGAGAGATGAATGCAGTGGAATAGTAGAGTTTGTGACTGAGAGCAAGTGTACTTGTTACGTTATGCAATAATAAAGTAACCCATCGAATAGACATTATTCACTTACGCGTAAGTACTCGAATAGTATCACTTAGTAGTGACGTGCGAATCTCGCAAGTACACGAGGCAATGCTCTGCGATTACCACTTACTGCCATATTATATAAGTTACTTCTAGTTTTAACATAGTCTCTGCTTAGTTATTAACAACTAATCAATAATGTTTTATATTCTTTAACATCAGTATTAAAGTGGTGTATGTATTTCTTTTATGCAAAATGTGAGTATAAGTTGATATTGGGGCCAATTCATGTAAATATGGCTACAAATTAAAACATAAAATAAATTACATAATAGTTGCCGAGACAACTTTACGTTTGACAGAACTTGATGTTTAAAATCTATCGCTGTCACTGCCTCACGAATTGACCCCAGTAAGAAATTTTTGGACCAAAAATATATTAGAAATCAAATTCACGTTGCCATAATCACGTTTACTGCCAATATGACACTTGTATGATATAAGTAAGTCTAGATATTACTGTGTGTATGTCTATCGATTCATATTTTTGTACAAATGAA
Organism: Manduca sexta; assembly: GCF_014839805.1. Classification (NCBI taxonomy): domain Eukaryota; kingdom Metazoa; phylum Arthropoda; class Insecta; order Lepidoptera; family Sphingidae; genus Manduca; species Manduca sexta. The sequence goes on from NC_051122.1 coordinate 7,745,640, forward strand.
TTATTGTTTTCGCAATCACTATCATAACTATACCATGTCCTTTCATACAAACAAAAACATTCGTTGAATCACATAAATATATGAGAATTGAAATGAACCACCTAGTCAAACCCTAATTTGAATCACTTAGCAATGTGCAGGATTATTACATTTCTAACTTTAATCTATACTCCTATAATGTATCGTGTCTAGGTGCCTCTGTAGAATGCTAATTCGACTAATAAATAATAATTTGTATGTATAAAAATAATGAATTTATACAATTCAGCCTCGGCTAAAAATGTACCGAAAATATTTATTGTTTTATTTTTAAGATGAATCATTCGTGTCCTTAGTCCTTACAACTTTGTGACTATGCATAATTAAAAACAGTTATTAGATAATAAAAACTATTTATATCATATTTACTATAAGTTGGTAATCACTGTAAATGAGTTTATTGTGTTTTAACTGATGTTTCGGTTCTAAGATGCGTCAGTGAACAAATGTCGATCAATTGATACACAATTTTAATTATACAATGTTCTCAAGTGTATCGATAAAGGGCAGACGAAACAAATTTAAGATAATAGTTTATCTCAGGAATTTTTTTTTACCTGGAGGAACAATATTATTGAAAATTATATTAATAATATATTTTGTTTATTGTCATTGAAATAATTAAACTGTTCATTATCGATACCATTGAAACAACATTGTATAGAGCTTTTTAAAACTAACACTAAGCTACGCGAGAATTGTATCTAAATAAAAAATGAATTTTATTACGTTTTTAGTAAAGTATCACATTGAATATATTCAATTATAATTGTGTATGTAATTAGATATGGCAATAAAATCGTGCATTGTTTTACAAATACAGCTTTTATTTTTCCCAATTGGACAGACGAAAAAAACACTCCTCTTTTAAAAAAAATCAAACGGTATCACCAGCGTATTTCGACAAGAAGCTATTTACATAATTTATTTGCTGACAAAAAAATAATAATCAGTTCAATTTGAGCTTTACGAACGAGCAAATCCCCTATCGTGCTGTTATTAATACTTGATCCAATAAAAATTACAAGGGATTATTAACTCAAATAAAAAACAACAATTGTGTTCATGTATGCCTTTGTTAAATTACAAAATAATCATTTAGACAAGGCGTCTAGCCTTACAAACGACAAAATAAAGGAATGAATATGATTACATTACCGATGAAGTCTACAGACTAACATTTATTTCGCGATCAATCACTATAGCTAAACTATCACGGAAAAGTATACGAACCGATGCGAAAATTATAGGTACACTTTCTATAAGATTTCTGAGTCGTGTCATATACAAAAATAAATTCTTTCACTCTTATTCATAGACGTTATTTATCTATGCACCTAGCATTGCTGTGATAACACGTATGTTTCTCAGCGTTGTTTATCTGACAGCTTGCTGTTTGTTCAGCTTTGTTTATCTGACAGCCAACTAGATTCAAGTTGTATCTCAATATTAGCCAATCACAATGGCCTTATGTCTACGCACTGCGAAGGCCGCCATGCCGTCAGCACTAAGAAACAGACTTGCTATCACAGCAATGCTCCGTCCTTAGATAAATAACGTCTATGAATAAGGGGGATTGTGACTAAAAATAAAGAGATCGTACAATCAATCGCGAAAAAATCTAATAAAATTTATCGTTATCTATCACGAGTATAAAAAAAAATTCAATTTACAGAATAAGGATTTTTAAAATATTAATTATATAATTAATTGCAAAATAATAATTATATTTATCACATATTCGACTTGGTAGGACACGGAAAAATTATGTGTAGTAGCTGCTTATAGTATTATTTAGTGCATGCATTAAATGCGGAGAAATAAATTCTATAAAAATTAAAATCGACTTTTCTTAGTGAACAATCATTAATTTTCATTTCTAAAACCAATCTAATTATAATTAGTGACTGTACATCTGTAAACTGTATTCTGAAGATTTAATATTACGAAATTATAAATAATAATCCACAAAAATATAAAAGGTTCATTAATCACATATTTCTATTTTTATTTTTAGTTTTATATGTTATGTTAAAAAATTACAGTATACTACATTTTTAATTAATTTACAGCAGAGCTTGCATCTTTAACTGGGATGGCTTCACTCGATACGTCAAATCGTATATTTTTCTTTTTTGTATTATATTTCTGAAAAAGACACGAGAAAGTTACAGACTTAAAAACGCTTGTGCATACAAGATAAGATTGTGCTTTATTATTACAAGAATAAGATGCAAAATGAAATGGGCCACTTTCAGTTTGTTGGTTATTTGGAAACATTAAAATTATCTTCAAGGATATGATTTATTTTTTTAATTAAATTTGTTAATAAGTTGATAATTAATTGCAAAAAGATACAAAAATAATTAGCGATTTTTTTACTTCATGATCAATATGAAAGCATCATTGATCGCTGCTGCTACTAATTTTGGTGTTTCTTAATTAATTTTGCTAACATAATAAATAATGAGCCTTAATACCAACTAAACATAAAAGCTAAAAATTTTAATTGTATTTATCCCCACCCTATATAATTTTAATTCCAATAAATAATATCAAGAACTAGTATAGGGTCCGCACCTTGTCTTTACTCCTGGGGTCTGTGTTCTTGGAGCGCTCCTTCTCGAGGTCGGAGTGCAGCGTCGCGATCTCCGCCGTGAGCTCGGCCTGCACCGCCCGCAGCCTTTCCACCTCCACTAGCACTTCTGCCTTATCTTTCACTGTGTAACATTAACATTTTTATTACATTGACAATATAATTAAATGTTTGGCCTCATTCGAATAACGTGATTAACTACCAGAGATCTCCGTAATAAAACTAGTTATCGAATTTTATCGCGGTTTTTTATATTATAATTTTCTTCCGATGCTTCAAAGACTGCAGCCTATATAGTCATGGTTATTTATTTCGATGTCTAATTCTTTTTTACGTCAACATAGAGATTTTGTCTGTCACAAGTGACAATGGGGGTTTTGGGTTTTGTAGAGCAGTAAACGCGCGCAAAACACATTAAAAGCTTCCATGCATATGCGCGCTAATACAAAACTAACTGTGCTCACGGCTTCGACCGCATAATCTTTCGCGTTACAAAAATCTTAAACCACTGTGGCGACCTATAGTGCGATCTGTCCAATACCAGCACCATTAATTAAAACAAAAAAATTACTGGGTTAAATGGTAATGCAGCAGTTTCTGCATTTACTTTTCTATCAAATATTCAAACATCCAAAAATTTTCACAAACAATAATATTTATATGAGTAAGAAGTAAAACCCAGAGCCCATTATAGATAAGTAAGGTATTTCTGTAAAGTCGTATTTACCGGAGAAATAGAATACGAATTAGTATAAAAGGTAGAAACACATAAAAATTCTGAAAATAATAACAAACACTCACTTTCACCCTGCCCAAGTATGCCACACAACTTTTTATTTCTTGACTTGACTGTACGCAGTTCCTGCTTTAAACTAGACACCTCCTCTTGCAATGCTGCTATTTCCTCATTTTTCTTTTCTAACATGTAGGCAAACTGTACTCTGGTGATGAATGCATCAGATGGCGCTTGGCTGTTGCGCACCCTATCGTTTATTTTGTCTTTCAATAGCTCATGCTTCGTTTCATCTTTAACTCTTTCGAAAAATTCTGTGTCCTTATCAGGAATCTTAATCTCATCTGTGGTGGTTGTTTCTTCTTCAGTTGTAGCTACAATATGGAAGAATGTAGTGCAAATGGTAAAAATTTTGGCAGTCATTTCTTTCTGTGAGAAAATAGTCCAGTACATTTTTTTTAAACAAATCGGCACAAATAAAATATCCTAAACCAACATCTCAATCTACTAAGGCAATAAATTTTGCTGTTTAAATATTAGCTGATAATTGTTACCTTTATTTTCATCCCCATTGTTCATCATATCATTGAACTGTTCAAGACTCATCACATTTTTCTTTTTCTGCTTTTTTATTATTTGTGCAGTGTTCTCACTCATTTTCTTTTCAGTATCTGCTTCTTTCTTCAATTGTTTATAAACATCCTTTTTTTCTTCATAATCCAGTTTTGATAAAAGTATTGCCTAGAAACAAGTTATGATTTTACTAATATTTTTAAGAGTGCATAATAGCCGGGAACATACATACATAATAGTTGGGAACGGAAGGGTCTGCCGAGGCAGATGTAGAAATGTTCAAAACCTAGGGTACTGTATTGTTTATCAATTATCATTTACTTTACAATGAAAGATAGCATGAGGAAAGCTACATTCCTGAGAATTGGCCAAAAAGAATTTTCAAGGTATGTGAAATTTGCCAACCTACATTAATTTGGCATGGTGGACTAAAGCCTAAAACGCTCTGTAGAAGAGGAGGCTCGTGTTCAGCAGTGTGTAGTGTATAATACAAGGCTTAAATTAAAACTAGTTGACCCGACAAACATTAAGTAAGTAAGTCTTAACTACAAAATTGCAGAAGGCATTCTGTCGGCTATTTCAAAGACACAACAATTGACAGTTATATAAAATTAATATTTTTGTTAAGTTTTCTTAAATTTTTTAATTGGCCAAATTTTTTAATTTTTTCTTTCATAAGGACCTTCTCCTGACAATAACAAACACAACAACAAAAAAATAGTGAAATCAGTCCAGCCGTTCACGCGTGCTGATGTGACCAAGGGAATTAGGGATTCATTTTTATATATATATATATAAATAATCATGTTTTTAAGCATTTAGAACTGTCTCAGTTCAATAAATCCATGGTTAGGCAATATCTCTGAAAGTATTGCCCAATATGGGCATAAGTTGCTATTGTCACATCATGCGATGGCATACACATGATATATATTGGGCTTACTACCTCAGAATAAAAGGTGTGATTATGCTGATATACAATATACAATTCACAGAAAAGCTAAATTATTAAATAAAATAAAAACCTTAAGGTAAATAGATAGTTGATTAAAATTATAAAATTATTTTAATAATTAGTAATAATAATAAAAATAGACTTTATTTCATGTCTATTAGGGTAGTTTTTAAATATCCTTATATTGGCATTGTCTTGATAGCATCTGGAACATTTACACACTAAAGTAATAATTAATAAAATGAATATAATTTAAAAAAATACTTTTCTATATTTTTTTAAATCACAAATTGATAAAAAAAAATGACAGCTATTCTTATATATTTGTATATATTCTTACACACATAATATATATAATATTAATTCAAATAATATGATTCTAATTAGACAAACTAATATTATTTAGAAGTGGTAGTCACCTGTTGGAGTTCACATTCAAAGTTACCATCAACAAGTTCCTCATCCTTTTGTTTCCACATTTCCCATTGATTATCTGATGCTTGTCCTTGCTTCGTCTTTTTTTTCTTTGCAGCACCCTGTAAATATTTATAGTATGTTGCTTATTAATCGAATCTGCAACTGTTAAATGAATATATTATACAATACTATCACTAAAACGAACTCATGGTGATGAATATCAAAGAATACAAAATGTTTTTATTTTATATTTAAATTAGCACATTACTCGTTCAATAATTAAAATATTTAAAAAGATATTTATGCAACTTACCTGAGATTTATTATTGTTGCCATTATTCTTAGTTTTTTTCGAAGGTTCTATTTTTTTGGCAGTGTTCGTTTTATTCTTTTTCGTTTTCTGGCTATCGCCGGATGATGACTGGGGATGGGGGTGAGGGTAGTCATCATCCTCTATTTTGAGGCCGGCAAAACGGGATTGTACCACAAGCGCAGCCATTTTCTAACAATACGCAACAAAACACAAATATTCAGGGGTTATTACAAGATTTTAAATTTAATCACTGTGTTCACCTATCCTTGTAAAATTATCAATAAACCTACCTTTTACAAGCAAAAGAAAAGCTTAATTATTTATTGTATCTAAAAAATAGCCGCAGTACACAAATATTTTTAGTGAGTGATATAAGTTTATTTATTTAAAATTGTGGAGTTTCTGGATTATATATTATTGATTAATTAGTTAGTTAAATCAATAATGTTTGTTTTACTGTTATTTACGGAAACACGAAGATAGGACATTCACAACGATTCGAACAATGTAGGGATGTAACAGCCCTAAGATCCATATATCGATATAAATATTATCCAGTAATTCTTTCTCGTCAACACTACTAGAACTACTTCTGCTCATTGATTATGACCATATTATAACGAGACTTTAAAGAAAATCATGATGCCTACCCATATTTAATAATAATATTTTTGTTTTTTTTTTGGTAACTGCCTTGGTGGCATAGTTATACTGCATGCGATAGCGCTCTGAGGTCCTGAGTCCGAATCCCGGGTCGGGCAAAGTGATATTTGAGTTTTTCTACTCAGTATCAGCCGGGAGTCTGGATTTTGTGCCCGATATGGCTATAAGCTCGCCCCCTATCATATCATGTGACGGAACACATTTTGCGAAAAGGGAGAGCCCTGGTTGCGCCTCTGCATACCCTTTCGGGGATAAATGCGTGATGTGTGTGTATGTGTGTGTTGTTTTTGGTAGGTGAAAAATTGATTTTCAGATAAAGAACAGTTCAGATGAAAAGAAAATAAGAAATGTAAAAATATTCTAGACTATTATATTTGTGTGCTGCGAATATTGTTTTGTTTTTCATATCCAAAGAAAAATATTCTGGTACTTACATATAAAATGTATCGGTATTTTATGTAGTCGCGACATCCCTAGAACAATGGACAGATATGGACAATGTTGTCGTGGTAAAAAATAACTATCATCGGAACAAAATAAGCATTTCTGCCATATTATTTTTTATTATCCAGCGGAGACAAAATATCGATTTTAGAATTTTTAAAATCAATGGCCGGACTTATTACATTCGTTTTGAATATTACACTCCGCATATTTCTATATAAGAATAATTATCTTTGGTACCTCCAGATACTATCTTGACAGAATCCCAATACAAAATAGAGGGACTTGTCTATTTTATTTTTATTTTATTTTATTATTAAAGTTGCATCAACTAAGTAACACCATCAAACCTTAACAATAGCATAGATTACAACAGCTTTTTGATCAAATGCTACTTATACAATTATAGATGCAAACGACAATTCAAATTATAAGTAACAAAGCATTATTACAATTAAATACAATTAAATAAAAAGTCTATAAAGAAAAGGCATACGTAAAACTAAGCAGTATGGTCGAAGGACTGTGCTGACGAATAATTAAAAAGTAAATGTCAAATGTCAACAGTCAATCCAATGAGTCAATCCCATTCATTCCATTCACCGGTTGTTTTGGCAATTGGCATATTTTGGCGGGTCCATGAAATAAATAAATGAAATAAAGATTGTTTCCAAAAATGAAACTGCAGTGTCTAGTCGAAGTGATAAACCGGTTACACAATAACTTAAATATTAGGTCTAATGGAAAGCATCTGAAATCCACATTAGCTCTAGGAAAAGAACCTAAATGTGAGACGGAATATTTCATAATACATTTTTCTTCTGTCAACAAATCTGGGGTAAAGTATCGTATAAAAGCTATAAAACAAGTGTTTGTGAAGTGTATCAATGAGGGTAAAGCAACAATAAGATTCGAAGAGCCACCACACGATCTATGCATAAAAAGTGAAGTTTTACAATTAAAATGTTTCATGAAATTATTGAAATCATGTATTGTTGGAGATACAAAAAATTTAAAGATTTCTTCACTGTGTAATCTAAGCGTCACAGCGAAGGATAATGCTCCAAAGAAACTTATAATCCATGACAGAAGTGAATTCCCAACAAATGGCTTGCCAAGGACTTTAGAAACTCTTTACATAAGTGGTTTGAAACTGTGTAACTTTAGAAGGGAGATATTACTTTTAAAGCAGCTTGTTGTACTTGATTTAAGTAATAATGAAATTGAAAAATTGCCTCCAGAGTTTGGTAAGTTTAAAATTATGTTTTTTCTGACAACGTTATTAAGTGTGTGCAATCTATAAAGTGTATGTATATTAAACTATGTGTTTAAAAATCCAGATTTTACGCTAAATTAGTTCTTTAGGTCCATAATATATGACCATTGAAATTTCCAGGGAGAATGCAAACTCTTTGTGAGCTGCACATGGCCAATAATCTACTTGGTGTAAAAGGAGACGTCGATTGGAGATGGCTGCTTGGACCCCAAGTAATTTGAATTTGTAATACATATATTTAGTGTTTTAATTAAGGAGGTATTGAACTAAAGCAGGGCTTTGTGTGTACTCTCTTATGCTTCTTGCATATATGGAGCCCATAGGGTTTTTTTTGTCTTTGGTTTTGTCCGGCACCTATTGACCGACTACCAATTTCCCTGCAGGAATGTTTATAAAATCATCTATCAATTGTGCTGTATTTTAATGTAATACAGGTGACCAACCCCACAATTTGTTGAACCTCATCTCTGGTACTACCAATGACCAATAATATTCTGTGTCTACTAATTCCACATTTTTTAAAAGTTTTTTATCCCTAAACTCGGCCATTGGTAGGATACAAGAAATAGCTTGGATAGAAACCTTATTACACAATCCATTATAGTGACTTATGTAAGTGTCACATTCCAGGATGACTGTGTATATCTAGTTTGCCAGGCTGGCATAACCATGTTGCCTGGGGAGGGATAAACATCTGTTGTCATTGACCATCCTATCTCGACCTTACCATCAAGAACAATGGAGTTACTATGCTGTGTAAAAAAAAGGTTTTACTAAGGAATAAAGTTTACAAACTGCATTTTAATTAACAGAGGAAATAGTTTAGGGGAGTCTATTTGTTCTCATAGATATATGATGTAATCCAGTCAGCCTGATGTAAATACACCATTGTCCCTTTTATTTTAAAAATATATTTTATATTATTATTGTTCAGAATCATGCACCTTATATTTAATGTGATGCAATAATATACCCTAAACAATTTCTTTCAGATAATTAAAACATTGAAATTATTGGACCTAAGTGGAAATAGATTAGGACATCTTCCTAAAGCAATTTGGAAGTTACAGAAATTAGTCACTTTGAAGGTAGATAACAATTTGATGGACAAATTGCCTGCTACTCTGGGACGTATCAGTAGTTTGAGGTAATTAAACAGTTTTTATGGTTTCTCTTCCAAACTAATTTAAAAACATTGAAGGTAATATTATATAGCATATTGTAACCCTACATCTCATTTTAATTATAGTTATGCATAGTTCAATCTAGATTATAGCTATTCATTCTGTGTTTAAATTTAATATATTTTAAACATATTGTTACGCACCGCTATCCTAGTCAATGACATCAAGTGTTTCCGGAAGTATACGGTTGTGCGGTCAGGCTATTCTATTATTCTCTCTGGTTGGATGTTGTCAAAAAATTTCTAAAAATTGTATTATGAAGTTATTTTTGCTAATATAATGTTTACTGTAAAAGGAGTGTTTAACAATATTCTTCATACATATTTGTTTTTTCTAGGTACCCCTATTAATAATAATTTATTTCTGTACAGGTATGTAACGGTCTCACAAAACGAACTGGAGTCATTACCATGCAGTCTAATGCAGTGCCGTTTGGAATACATAGACCTATCATCAAATAAATTTCATCACAAGAAAGAAATGATTATGACAAACAATCATACACCATGGAACTTTTATATTGGTAGCTTAGTTCATATAGCTGGTAAGATAGTATTAAAAAACAAATTATATTATGCCTCAAATATTATACCATGGACACTAGTGGATTTCTTAGACAATGCAAATATGTGTGTGTGTGGTGCACCAGTAGTTAGTGATTTATTTTATGTCAAGAAGGAATTTGAACTAAAAGACTATTTTCGAACTGTTGTATTCAATAATAATTGGAATAGTGTAGTCAATTTCGAATGCTACTTTTGTTCACCTAAATGTTTTAGTAAATGATTGTCTTATTTATATTTTTTGTGATTTTATAAAAGACAAAAAATTGTTTAAAACGTTTATTTATTAAGTTAACAAGCATAATATAATTATTTTAGGCCATCTAGTTTCCAATTGATTTCGTGAATGACTGGAGCTATTCTTATGTGTGGTTCTGAAAGAAAAATAAATGTATTTGAATAAAACATATGATATTTATGAATATTTTATTCCAATGACTTACAGCCATTTTCAAATAACTTATGATAAACAATCCTAATTTTATTCATCTTTCCGATCCTGAGAATCAGAAATCCATCAAAAAACATTCCGATTGGTCAAATTTAGCATTGGATCGCTATAAGAATAGTATATGTCTATACAAACCTAATGAAGCTATGCCTTGTGGAATAAAACTGACACCTTCTGGAACATCTTGTGCAGTAATAAATGCATTAGTGGACTCTATCACTAGTTCATTTGTCCAAATATCTTTAAAACTGTCTTTCATTTCTTTGAGTAGTTTTTCGAGTGATGACTGAAATAAAAATGATTATACATGTGTTCTAGCTTACACAAGAAATACCATAATATATTCTTTTGTATTACTTTAATAAATTTGATATATATTTTTCGAAGACAGTAACATTACTTTTGTTATCAAAAATTGTTAACCATAATTTAATCATCTCGAAATCATACTGTAATATATACCTGCAATATATGAGCTTCCTTATCCTTATTCAGACAACTCAATACTGTTACAATCTCTTTTACTTGTAGTCTTAACTCAAAGGAAGCAGTGACATGGCTGTGTAACGCCATTATTAAAGCTACATCTTCATATTGTGATCCTTCCTTGAGTGATGCTACTTTACGCTCATGTTTCCTTCTATTTTTGCTTGAACGGTACGAACGACTGAAACAATCAAAATATAATATAAAACGGATTTAATTGTCAGCTTGTTATGAATTGGATTTGCATCCAGAACTATACTGCTTAAATATTGCCTAATGAAATGGACCATGGTTAACACACTATTTGGTCTTGTTTAACCGGAAATCTTTACCTTGAACCTCTTGATGAAGACGCCAATGTGCTACCCGCATCCGAATATAAATCACTGTCCTTATTCACATAGAAGTCGTAAACATCAATTGGATTTTTTATTTTATTCGCTCTCACAACTTCAAGCCGATCTCTGTGACGTATGAAGGTGCACCAATTCGTTTCTATTAAGTCTGTCATATTTTTGAAGTCTTCCAGTAATGTCGGAGTAAGTAATTCATCTGAAAATTAATTTAATGTTAAACTTTAAATTAATCTATAGTAGTAAGTATTGCAAAAAATAAGAAATTGATTATTATCTTATTTGATTGTTCCAAACTCTAAATTACGGCTCCTATTCTAAAAAAGATATCACTAATACTTATTCAATTATTCTATGCCTAATTCTAAATATTACAAGCTGTTTAGGTAACTATGTTTACTTAAATTGATGTCTTTGTATCAGGCATTAAATTCGTGAGGTGACGTGACCTAAACAATATTCAAAGGGTGAATTGAATTTCGGTAGATGGGGTGAGTAACGAAAAACAGAAAAGAGGCGCAATACCCACGTGTGACGTCATCGGGCATTACGACGCGTGCGAAAGAAAGGGATGAAGCGATATCCCGACTTCGCGCCCCTTTGGCACATAGTAATATTTGAAATATGAATTACTGGCTCATTTTTTAACCAATTTTAATGCAGTTTTCGCAATAGCGTTTCTTTTTCGTTTTATTAACCATTACATATAGAATAATGAACAAAATCAAACACAGGACGGTCCCCTATTAAAATAACTCATTTGACAAAAAAACTTAATTGGGCCATTTTTAAGATAGATCGGAAAAAAACGATTGGGATCGTTTATTTAAAATGGCATTAAATGGTGAATCTAAACTACGAGGGATAATTTACTTGTTGGACGAGAACTTTTCTTAGTATAATAATATAATAGTAAAGGAAAAAGGCTGTATGTCATAAGACATTGTTAATAGATGTCTTCAATCAAACATACATAGTAAAAGTACCTCTCAAATTTGGTTTTGAGTACTGTGAACATAGCCGTAATGCTGTCTTGTAGTGTCCACACTCCACAGCATATGAGATGGTTCCATCAGGATCAGAATAGTATTGTTCCAAAATAGATAGTGCTTCATTGTGGCGCTTTTCATTCTTCAATCCGTTTATGAAATACCTAAACATATTATATAAAATATGTATGTATTGGATAAAACAGAAATGAAAAAATATACAGCTTGGAAGAAAAAAGTCTTTTTTTTATAATGATATCTTACTTACCAACACAAAGTTTTAAACTGGTCTTCTGCCCAATTAGAAGCCAATTTTAAAGCCAGCTCCCATTCTAAGGCATCTTTATAACATTCTATAGCTTTGTCAATATTGTTTGCCCTTTCGTAAATAATTCCAGCTTTAGTAAAATGCTTCTTCAATTTCAAATAAAGGCCATAATCTTCAGATATTTGTTTATATATTTTATCATCAATTGAAAGTAAAGCCAATGCTTCTCCATAGAGACTATGATATTTTACAAAAGTCTTTAATTCTTCATGTCGACTAGGACCACATTGCACAAGAGATTCAACTGCTTTATCAAATCTTTTTAAATGTTTGTTTATAGAAAAACATTTGAAGTTCTCATCCATCTCATTCAATTCATTGAGCATAGGTATGTATTCTTTAGGATCCTTTTGTGATTTATTAGCCACTAACAAAACTAAGTCAAAATCATACATGCCAAGTGCAACATCAAATAGATGGTTAACATCAACCATGTAAAGCAAGTATTTAAGAGCTTCATCTGATCCTACAGGTAGTTTTTTTCCATTTGTTTCTTTTAATTTAAGGTCTTTAATAATCGTTAAAGCTTTTTCCAAATCTTCAACAGTATTTTTTTTAACATAAGTTGTGATTATTGGTAGTATTCTTCCAGCTCTATCTGCTCTTTTTCTTAACTGTTCTGTAATTGCATCACATATTTTTATTACTTTTATCTTTATTTCTTTGTTAACTTCTCTGGTTTCATAATTACTTGAATACATTGTTTGAGTCACATCAAAATTTTCTAAGTCTGATAGAAAGAGATTCAACCAAGAATTATTTTCAATTGAATCCAGAAATACATCAATGTTGGTAATAAATTTTTCAGGGTCGTGATCATATATCAGATTTAAGTTGATTCTTTGTTTTCTCATCAAATCAAATGCTTCATGGTATTTAAGAGCATCAAGGCATTGGCCAATAATTTTCAGGGACAAAGGTCTTGGCTGTATAGACTCCAAATTGCCTCGGGGCATTTGAAACACTGTTCTTGTATCATTTGGCACTACTATTACTAATTTAGTACCTCTCTCAATCTTTCTCTTATAAACCAAATTAGATTCAGATTTTTGATATTCACTGATTGCATTGAGTCCATGTGGTGTCAGTTTTACACACAAGAGCACATGTTGCAATGTTGTGAGAAGTAAAAAGTCTGTATGAATGAAGAAAGAGCTCACATTGTTCATTATCATTCTGTTGCCAATGTATAGATTACCTTTATGGGTAAGACCAATAAAATGCAATTCATCCTCTATAATAAATACATTAAATTTGGTGCATGAAACATTGAAGGATACATATTGCTCTTCTATAAACCCACCAGCCTGGTATTGTAATATTTCCCCATTGCTAAGTAGCAAAAATAATTTACTTGAATCTTTTGGATTAGATGCTATTCTTGTTACACAAGATGGCAAAGAAGTAGTTTCTGTTTGTGTAATTTTGCTACCATCAATTGTAAACTCAATTAAGTAATATGATTTGTTTTTCACCATAACACACACTATGAGTTCTGAACTCAGCCAATACCAATTGTAGTATTGGAATGGAAAGTCATTTCTGCTTAACTGTACTGTTTTTGAGATGTCATATTTTAGAGGGAATTTTGTGTCTGTGTGTAATATATTAATTTATTATTTACAGTGCACACAAAAAATGAGTTACTGCTTAGCCCATTCTGAGATTTTTGTGGAGCAAAACACACAGAATTAACAGAAGCATCGAGCACAGTTTCAAATGATGACATTGGAGGTGGTACCACTGCTTGTCTAAAACCAGTAACTAAAAGTTTACAACCATCTATTACGGCGACTACTGCATCATCATCAGTACTAATTCCCTTGCTATGATCTATGGTCCAAATCCAGGAATATATCAAATAACTTCCATCATTCAAAATAATGTGAAGTTTCTTATTATTAGCAACATCAAAATCATTGTCCCACATAATTTTAGTTATGTCTTGCTTACTGTTGAACAGCAAAGTTTGCTTTAAATACCACGATAATTAGCTGATGTATATAACAACAGCTTATGTGTATTTGTTTCAATGTCTTTGCAATGTAGGGTCAATATTTCTGAGTCTAGGCTCCAAGTTATATTTTTAACATATGTAGTAGAATTCACTGTTATTTCAAACTCTCCATGTTTTAATCCATTTTTTTCAAAGAAGGATAAAATGTATTTATCATTTACTTTCTGTGTTGTAGCTATAACATTGCCACTGGGTCGCCAAGATAAATTTGATTCTAATCCTTGTTGCTTTTCACTTGTATATTGTAAACGGCCTCTCTATCAAAAACTTTGAATCTTCTGATTCCATCCACATTAAAACCTACTGCATACAGACTGCCATCTCCCTCCAAGTTAATTTCACTTTATTATCTGATGAAGCATTTGGATCTAAAACAAAATAATTATTAAAACGTATTAATTCCAAAATATAAAATTTTAATTTAACATAGATTAAATATTTATTATGTGTTGTGTTAATCAGTTACTTATAAAAGCTCCATATAAAATATGTCGGAGTGTAACTATTTACTTGGTTATTTTTTTAGATGATCGGTAAAGTATCACCTCTCTATATTTATTTATTCAGACAGTTTTTCAATTATAGAAACACTTATTTACTTCAATAACAATTTCCTGCGTAGTAACACAGAAGTCAACTCCAGCCCAAAACAACTCCTGTTATTTTTCATAATGATTTTAATGGTCTTTAATGGACACATAGAAAACAAGGTGCGACAACATATATAATTGCGTAACAAGCACACGAAAAAAACATAGTCAAATTAAGAACCTCCTCCTTTTTGAAGTCGGTTAAAAATACTTTAAATTTTTATTGATCATATTTACATTCCTCCCAAACCCATGATTCCTTACCAGCACTAACTTCCCTTTGCAGTTTAGCTGCCTGTTTTCCTTCAGACCCATGGGAACTGTTCCTTTCTTTCCCCATCCAACTGTGATGAATTGTTTCTCGCCAAACTCTGCATTTAGCAAGTTCACTTCATTAACAGGATCAAATGTGCAGGAAAGTAGTACCATGTTTAATTCTTTTGTGACAATTGCGAGCAACTCTTGATCTGGGCTCCATTCCATTGCCTAGAATTAAATTTATATGTATATGATAATGAGTAATACCTACGCCACAATAAATTTATTATTATTTATTTTGGTTTCATAACTAAGGAGGTAAGAACTTTAAGATATCTAGGATTTAAGATGTTTAGGATATCCAAAAAGAATTAGTAGTTTTAGACCTTAGCTTTAAATGTTCTAAAGGGTTTTTTGGAAAAAATAAAATAAGACTATTACACTCATAAGAAGAATCTTGAGTCATGTTAATAACAATATAATACTTGCTTATAGGGATAAAAAGATCTTATGGACCATTAGAGGTTTTATTATTTATAAGGTGCAGTAATTGCAAAAGAAAAATTATTGTTTTACAATTCCCTTTTATGTAGAACTGTTAACAGCTTATATTCTATGTGAAATTTATAAAATAAATTATAATTGTTTTACGCATTGTGCAGTCTGTGGATACATTTCTATTAATTTTATTTGATTTCTGGGGGCAAAACCGCATACAAACTAATATTAGTGTTACAATAAGAATAAATCAAATGATGTACAATTTTACATGAATATTGTAGATCTTACCAGTATTCCAACGTCAAAAAACCAACAACCTCACACACCGTCCCTGCTTCCGTGACAGAAAGTAATTCACCATTTTCAAAGCCTACACACACTGAATTCTGGAGTGATAAGAAAGTAACATTCATTGGACAATTGTCAGGACTAACGAGATGTGAGACATCTTTATTCCACTTTACTTCATCCTTTTCATTAAAAACATGTAGACTAGGGTTATTTGTGCAAACATATAATTCGCTAAAAGAGCTTCCTTCGTCATATCCGGGCAAAAAGCTGGGGTTTCTCAGAACTTGAATATCTCTTACGACAACATCGCAAAGTTCTAAATTCTCATTTTAATAAATAATTATACAAAAATCATAAACATTTACAAAGATTTACACATGCACGTTTTACGAGAAAATGACATTGACACCTGACGGCTGACATATTTTTTGACATCGATCGATTTATTTATTATTATTCGTCTATAGGACAGACTATAGTCTTTCGTCTATACTGGCTAGTCAAAGTGTATCTTTTTTGTAAAGTTAGTCATAAACTTATTATCTTCTGTAAATAAAACATCATTCACCTAAAACGTAGTGATTATATTCACTTTGCATTCACCCAAGAATTCACCGGCTGGCTTTGACGTATTTCTTCAACTTTTGCTTTTCAAAACTT